>NW_020451209.1:42146-68495 GCF_003343035.1 Apteryx rowi | reverse complement strand
CCGGACCCCCACGGCAGCCTCCAGCGCACCGTACCTGGGAGAGCAGCGTGGGACCCTCCTGCGGGGATCTCATCAGCTGGTTCAGGGCGAGGAAGAAGCGCTGCAGCGACTGCTCGAACTCGGCCGTCTCCTTCCCCTCGTAGAGCCTGCAAAGGACGGGGCRTCACTGCCGGCCTCGAGCGCCGCTCGCCCGGGCGATGGGCTCTCGCAGAGGCCGTCGCAGCTCGTGCAGCTCCTCGCTGCCCGTTTTGCCCTAGCTAAGCACGGCAGCAAGCCTCCTCGGGCACTTGCTGCTAGGCCACTGGGACAAGTCAGAAGCACTGCTTAAGACAGGTAGAATTAGCAGTATTAAAGCCTATTTGCTCTTTTATAGTATTTTATACACTACATACACATATTTACATATACATGTATATAAACCTCTTTTATACTACTTTATATGACTGAAGTCATATCAAAGGAGCTCAGTGTCTTCCCACCTTAGTTGGAAGCCTACTGAGCACTCCAGGCTGAACATGGAATCGCATTATCRGTCACAGAACAAAGGAATATATTTGGGAAATTTTAGCCATGAGACTTGCAATACTGTGAGAAATATTCAAAACAGTTAATCACATGCAGAATTATAAGAATAAGACTCACCATAATAACTCATTGTGAAAAATAGGTCATATTTGAGCTAATTTATTCAATCCATTGACACAGTGTATGAAAAAGGGAACCCTACTGGTGAATGATTTGCAGGTACAGAACGGAGGAAATTAGGAATAAAAAAGGAATCTATCCTTTGGCTGTGGAGACAGATGTATCTTCCAGCCTAATCTGATCTCCACTTGGAGCGCCAGCCTCCATCGTGACAAGCAAAATGTGTTTTGTTTTTCAGTTGTGCATATTGCAGTAGAACAAACAAGATTTGTTAYTTTTTGCTTACCAGCTATTTTTACTGAATCTAGTTTTTGCAAAGAGTTTGCTTCTTTGTTTTATAAAACTACAATTGGATTGTTTTGCTTTCGAATTCATCCTTCCTCTCTGATAAATGAACCCAAGGGAACATACAAAATACAGATTTGACAGTGGGAACAAGCCTGTTAATTTGCCTGAGGTATCTCAGTTGTGCTAAAACGAATACATGTATCACCTGAGTAACTGTTCCTTTATATCTCATGACCAACTTTCAAGTAAAAAGATAGTTTAGATTCACTCAAGATATTTCCCTCCCTCTCATCCATAGATAAAAAGTTATTAAAAAATGTAAGACCCCCCCCAGAAAACCCTGTTCCTCCAGCCTTGCTCCTTGGATTGCGTGTCCCAAAGCTCTTGGCGTTGTCCTTGGGCTCTTTCCGCATGGGAGCGGGATTTCCCACCGCCGGGCAGCAGCCTGGGCAGCTCCCTGACGTGGCAGGTGCGCACTGATGCTTTGCACAAAAAACAGACATAAGGCCAGGAAATCTGGGACTAAGCTACATGCAAAGAAGCCTKCATGTGTTAAAATAAGCATAACAAAATGAAGGTCCACACACAGTCCTTATTCTCACAACAGTGATACCAGGCAATAATCATTGTTTGTTAGAGATTTGTTAGATTTTTCACCTAGTCCCTTTTGTGATGCAACTACCCGTGACTAAATAGCATGAGTTTTTGAGYTCACCTCAGTCTTAAATTCTTGCCTACAAAATTCTGTAACTTTATATTAAAGATGGCATACATAAATACCATATATTCTTTTTAATGATTTTAAGATATCTTATCAACACTGATTTCTGAACTTTTAAGTAAACCAGAGCACTATAAAGCAGTCAAAGAGTGCATCTCAGTTAAGCCAAGATTACTGCTGATTTGCATTACTGCAGCAGACATGGGTCAATACGGTCTTTAACTCATTACTGACCTGTTGGTTTGGAGGATTTCGTCAAGAAAACATTCAGTAAGAGCCTGTCTTTAAGCCTGGTGCCTCTCAGGTTTACGGACCCTGCGTACGAGCCCCTTTCTCAACTCCTACAGCACTTGGACGCCGACATGCTACTGAGCTCCAGGAGCGTCACAGGAAATCTTTCAAGCGCTGTCAATTAAGCTAGGCAGGAAAATTATCTGACTACCACCACACTAAGCAAATTAGTATGGATGATAATAGAAAAAGAATGATGAAGATGAGTCAATGTGGCTTTTGGAAAGGGAAATCCTGGCTTATAAACCTCTTGGTGCTCTTTTGAAGAAGTCTCCAGCAAAAACATTGAAAGGGATGGTCGGTTGTGATAAGCCTTTTGGAAACCCAAGTAGACGTCAGCCAAGTTCCTCACTAAAGAAAGACTCATCAAGAAACTCAATGACCATGGGATAAAGGGAGGGTTCCTAAATGGATAAGTAACTGGTTAAAAGACAGGAGCAGACGGCAGGACAAATGATCCGTTCTCGCGAAAGAGGAAGTCGCCRAAGTCCCTCAGTGCCGTGTGCTGACCGGGGACAGTCCAACGCATAAAGACCCGGAAAAGAGAACGCGCACGGAGGTGACGAAGTTTGTGATGACGTCCATTACCCGGGGAAGCAGGAGCGGGGGCCGACTGCGAGGCGCTGCAGAAGGACCCGCGGGACGGCGTAACTGGGCCACGCGATACAAAGCAGATGAAGGTGAGAAAGGGCGACCCCAGCTTCCCACACAGACGGCAGGCTGGAGCTGGCCCCGCAGGGCAACGTCTCAGGGCTGCGATAAACCGTTCCAGGGAAACTTCCCTCGGTGGCAGTCAAAAAGCAGAACAAGAATTAGGAATTAACAGGAGAGGAATAGAAAACAAGAGACAATGTCATCACACCATTGCACAAACCCACGGTGCTCCTGAGCAGCGTGCGGCTCTGGCACCCCTCTGCAGAAAAGACAGGATGGAACTGCAGAAAGTTTGGAGAAAGATGATGGAGACACGCAAATACCAGGAACGGCTCGCGGGAGTGATTGGGCTACCAAAACTCAGCTTGAAGACGTGGGGATGCGAGGATGCAAGAGGTCTGCAGCATCCCAAAGGCCAGGTTATTCCAGCAGGCTCAAGCACAGGTGTTACCGATGCCAGTACTGTGGACTCAGCCCCTTTACAACCTACCAGGCTCCAGCCAATGACGCTTCCTAGCCCAGGAGAAGTAGGATGGATCAAAAACGGGGAGCACCCCTCTCCCCGCGGTGACCACGGAGGCCAGATGCAGTGTTGTGCCCTCTGGTTGCGCCCGGGCCGTTGACACCGGCGGGCTGCCGCTTTGATTACCCACGCAGTAACTAGGGACCCTCCTAGGAGGTACTTGAGCTGTTCATCTGACTCCGTCTGTAGCATACATAATCAAATAGATACAGCAATCTGCAGTAACTTATTTTAATTACAACCTAATTTCTTTAAATTATAGACTGTGCACAAGATTTAGTACCGTTTTAAGCATTTAGAAGATCTGAAGAGTTCGTGTTATTCCACTGTTAAGATCACTGAGATAAAGAAAAGATGAATAAAAATACTAAATGTCTTCAGGGATGTCTTTATTTTAATGCAAACTAATTCATAAGACTGCTTGCAGATGCTCCATATAATTAATTTTCTTTGCCGAAAGTTTTACAAGCTGGCGAATTTGCTCTGTATTTTCCTATATAAAGAAGAGGTAGATACCTCAGTTCAGTGATGGAACATCCCCGGAGCCCCTGCAGTAACCGCCTGGCCACGGCAGAGACCCTGGGAGTCACGGCCGAACAATAACGATTAGAAAGCCCAAGAAGAGACAGGGCTTGCAGCACGGAGCATGCCACGGACACAGCGTGTGGCCGTCGCGGTCGATAAGGGGAGCGTTCGGGGGACAGCAAGCGAGACTGAGGATGAAGCGGAGCTCGGCCAGGTCCTCCGAGGCGGTCTCGGTGCTGGGAACTGAACACAGCTTGTGAACGAGAGGCAGAGCCCCTGCCTGCAGCGGACGGGAAGGGCTTCCCGCTCACCCCGGCGCTTCTTCACGGTGCTCGGGATTTTGCACAGACCTAAGCAAACCTGCGCTTCTGCTCTGCTCCGCTAAGCACGCTCCGGAAAACGACCGCGTGCCTGGTTGTACACACCGGCAGCAGGGTCCCAAGCAGCTCTGCGCGTGGCCCCGAGGCAACTGTGCTGATTTCTCAAGCTAATCTGGGCTAATCTGTTCTCTTCTGGCTGCCGTTTGCCGAGGGACGTTGTTTCCTGCCACTCTTTTGGGACCATTTCAACTTTCAGTGCCTTGTACTTGGAATGAAACAGGAACACAGCTTGGTTTTTCTGATGATTCTGATTAGCGGTATTTTCAGCAGTTTTCCACTTCATCTGGAAACTTCTTGCAACCTTCTCTCTCCGGCCAGGAGGAGCAGCGGCTGCGCTCGCCCGGGCTTGGCCACCCCCGGAGTCAGCACAGACCTTCTCRGGGGGGTCGTTTGCCTCGTGGTGCTCCAGGCGGATCAGGGTGGGAAGCAAGTGCCGGGTGCTTCATTCCTGCTGTCCCACTTCTTTCTGTAGGGCTTAACCATACGGCTTCTGCGGGGAAGCACACGGAACCGGGATGGCTCTGGAGGTATCCGGGGTGGCCTGTCCCAGGGAGGACACATCTGCTCTCTCCCTCCGGCCCTCAAAGGGTCACACGGGTCTCCAGGAAGGAGACGACTTTGGAGAACTATCTTCAACGCGTTTCACCTCCTTAACGGGAGCTGCCTGGGGCAGAAAAGGTCCTGTTCACCCCGAGACCGCCCCAGTCCACTCCTGGGGGACCTTCTCGAGGGTTGCAATAGCAAAACGCATTGGAGGTTCGCGTTGAGTGGGGTCGCAAAGCAAGATGAGCCTCTGCAGCGGGGCACGAGCTGCCCAACGGGCGCCTGGGGCGGGAAGGGGCTCGTGCACCCAGATCCCGCTCCGGTCCTCAGGCGAGCTGCCCACCGCGCTCGGCTTTGCTGCACGCCAGGAACACCCTGGAGACTGCAAACGCGTTGTTCACGTTACAGATGATTTAAAAGCACAAGGAACAGGCTGAAGTGCGATGGAGCCGCTCGTGAAGTGGTCGGAGGAGCCGTGCGCACCGCTTAAATTGCAGAGATAGGAGGAACTTCGTATAAACCCTCTGAGGCCAAACCGGTCGTCTTTATTACTGATGTGTCGGCGTGGTCCTTACGCAAAGCGGCAGGAGTCGCCAGGCTAACAGGCTCGCTCTCATCCGCACCCTGCGCAACGGCCACGGATCTGCCATTGCAGAGCTGGGGACGCTCGTCGGGAATGCTATCCGGAGAGCCGGAGATAACGTCGGAAGGGGGAGGAACCACGCGGAGCCGGGCGATGGGATAAGAATTCACAACAACTTGGAAAACCACTCGGTAATAAACAAACTGTGACTCACTGAGGATAAGCGCAAAGTTTTCCTCTCAAAGGAAAAATGAATGAAAAAGCTTCAGCACGGCTCGTGCCGGGGTAGGCAAAGGCTCCTCGGGGAAGAGCAGGAGCGGATCGCGGCTGAGCCTCGGTCGGGAGCAGCGCTGCCAGGAAAGGGCCGTTTCCCAGGCTGGCTGCAGGGAAAGGGCGCTGCCGGCGCGGCGGCAGGAGCGATGGCCCTGCTGGGACCGGGACGCCCCGGGAAAGGGCCCGTGCCCAGCCGCCGGGGACACGGCAACGGCGGCCAAGGCGCGAAAAGCGGCAGCAAAGAAAGGAATAAACGCGTTGGGAACAGGACAAGAAACGCCGGCTCCAAGAGCAGCGAGGACCCCTTGGACCAGACGCCGGCAAACCTTCCCGACTGCAACGCTAGCCGAGCGGCGCGAGGTGCCGGGGCAGCTGCGCTGTGCCGCTACCGGAGGTTTTCAAGAGCACCTTAAAAACCCTCTGCCTGCGGCGGTTTAAGCGGAGGGGCACGGGGTGGCCACGCGACCTCTCCCGGTCCCTTCSGGCCTCGTTTGGCACGACCCGGCGATGACAAGCGCGCGGAAAGAGCCTGCCGCCCCTCGGAAGGGCCCGACGGCTGCGGCGGGGCGGCGAGCGGAGCGGACCCCACTCCGGACCCCGCGGGGCCTCCGCGCCACGGCACCGGCACTGGCGCCGGCAGAGAGGGGGAAGCGATTGCCGCGACTTACTGGGCGAAGAGGCGCCTGGAGCGGACGACGAACTTGAAGACGTACTCGAGGGCCTTGAGGGTGCGCACGAGCGGCTCGCAGGGCTCGCCCTGGCTCACGCGCTCCACGTAGCGCGTCAGCACCGACACCAGCTTCCTGCGGGGCAGCGCCAGCCGCGACGGTGAGGGGGGGCCGCCGCTCCCGGAGCCACCGCCGCTCCCGGAGCCGCCTCCCCTCCGGCGGCACGCGGGCCCAGCAGTGAGCGGCGCCCGGCCCCGGCCCTTCCCCGCGCCACCCACTTGTAGGCCAGCGTGGCGCTGAAGTGCTGCCGGATGTAGGCCTCCAGCACCGCGTTGAAGTGCTGGAACTTCCTGTCGGCGATGAGGCCCACGATGAAGACCTGCGGGAGAGGCGGGTTTCGGGACGAGGGAATTTCGGGGGCCAGACCCACAGCGGCGCTAGCATCCCCCGAGGGAGCCGCTGAGGGCGTCCGAGCCTCCCGCAAGCCCGTCCGCCCCGCCGAGACCGAGCGGATCTCGGAGGCGCGGAAGCGTCCAGCGGCCCCGAATCCAGGACGCTTCGCGGCCGCTCTGCACGGCGCTCGCGCTGTCGCTGCTGCCCGGTGGCTCGGGCGGGMGCGCGGCTGCCGCTCCGACCTGGCTCTCCCCCGGGCTGCTCACCGCGATCGCTCTCGTCTCTTGACGCTGCTTTTACCGCTCGTTCTAGAGGAAACACCTCCGAGCTTTGCTCAGATTGCGGCTACCGCTCTCCTCACCTGCGGAGTCCAGCCACCTCCCAGGGCCAGGACATCCAGGCTCCGCTCAGCCTGCGAGACCGCGGAGCAGCCCGGACGTGGCTGCATGGCCCTGAGCCTTGCACGCCTGAGCAGATTCGGCAAATCCCATCTCAACCCCCCCCCTCAGTCTTACGCCCTTTTAGACACCTCTGGTTATTTGTCTGCTGCATCAGAGCAAAGTGCTGGGCTTCCCTCAGCCTGGCCCAGAGAGGCCTGAAGGCACCCGAAGGCACCCGAAGGCACCTGAAGGCAGGCGAGACAGGGACCCGCTCACCAGGGCGTCAAAGACGAGCRTGTCGTAGACATCCGTGTCCGCATTCTCCATCATGATGGAGAACAAGGCGTCCAAAGTGTCCTGGAGGAACTGCAGGAGAAGAAAGGGTTGTGAGGGCTTGGGCGTTAGCTCCGGCATCATCCTGGATCCATCTCCGACAGAGGGAAAGATCTGTCTCGGGGCAGAACTGCTTTCTGTACTATTTTCTCAGCCTGAGGCTCCCAGCCCTGTTCCCGGAGACAATTCTCCAGCTCGATCTGTCCCAAAAGGGAGCGTGGAGTTCCTCCCTGCGCGCGACCGCCGCGGTGATGCTGCCCGTGCAATACCTCCAGCGCCGTGCCGCCAACCCTCCCCTCCGGAGCGGTGACGTCCCTCTGCCGCGGAGGGAGCGAGAAAGCCCCAGGCGTGGGGGGACACGGCCGGGGGGAGGCGAAGGGCAGGTTCGGGGAAGGGAAGGGGCGGAGAGCGAAGGTGCCGGCAGCCGCTCGTCGTACCTTGATGACTTCCCCTCCATCCACGTTCATCAGCTTCTGGAGGTTTCCGGACAGGAGGCTGGGCTTTGAGCGCCACTTCAGCAGCCCTAGCAGGTTGACTGCAGGGGAAGAAGGGAACGAATTAGCACGGACTTTATTTGCCGCCAGACTTAAAAGTTATTGAGCACCTCCAGCTATGCCAGCAGATGTTCTCTACCGTTCCCATCCTCACTGTCCAGGGCAGCTGGCCCTAACTTGGCAGGGAACGACCCCGGTGGGAAATGCTCCATAAGGGGTGAGGTTGCTCTCCCCCAYGCTGCAAAAGCCCCAGACGCCTGGGAAAAGCAGAGGGGGAAGCGGGCCGGCTGCGCCGTGGCGTTCCCAGCTGCTCTTCGCGGTACTAACGCATGGCCAGGAGGGCGCTGGCGCTCTCTTCCTCTTTACACCCTTGCACAGAGAAAGAAACCAAGAAATAAAACACCAAAAGTCGAACACGAAATAGCGACTTCCTCAAAAACAGGAGTGTTATGAATAAATGCAGTCCGCAGCTCGGCACGGGCAACGGCATTGGCATCTGTGCCGATGCCGATGCTCAGGAGACATTGCACCGTCCCCAGGTACCACAACCCTACGGAGCTGTCGGAGAAGGGATCTCCGGCGCTGGGGTCGTGCCGTGGGATCGTGCTGGGCCGGGGCTGCCGGAGGAGCTCACCCCGTGGGGCCGCTGCCCGGGCAGGCTGGGGACGCCCCTCGCGGCACAACCCTTCCCAGAGCAGCTCCGGCTGCTGCGCAGAACTGCGAGAACATCGTGCGCATCACTTGGAGCACTGCTCCGTATTGCTTGTGCCTCGAACCCTGGCGCTGCTGGGACATCGGAGCGTCGCTGCTGGATGGATGCAGCCACGCACGGCCYGCCGGCGCAGGGGTCGGACCGCGCCACCACGGCAGGCAGGTTCCGAGGTCCGGCAGCGGGGCACGAAGGCAGGCAGCTTTCCTCCTCCTTCCGCGCTGAGCAAACACCTGAAGTTAACAGAAACTGCCTGAGCAACCGCACTTATCCCACAAACACGCTACGTGGGAAACCTAGAGACGTTGAACAGCAAGTTCAGTTAACTGCTGGTTTACAGTCTCTTCCTGTGGGTCTGTGGCCATGGGAAAACGACAACGCAGAAAATAGCCTGGAAGTAAACATCCAGACATGGACCATCAAGCCTGCCACTGCAGATATTTAAAATATTGATCCGGTTTTGTGCAACTTGCTTGTGTGTCTCTGAGCCTGGAGCATCGTGCTGGTGCGAACCGCCGGGCGCAGCCAGCATCCAGGTCGCGCCACACTTAGTGCGGGAACCGCGGTGTCCCCGGGAGCCCTTGCGTGCCAGCGGGCGCTGCTGGCCCTGGCCACGCTGCCGGCCGTTGCCACCCCTCGCTGCGCCCCACCTACCCGCGGCGCCGGCTGCAGCCCTCCCAGGGCGGCCGCGGCTCTGCAAGCTGGGACACGGGCGGCTGTGCCCACACTGCTCCCGCAAGGCGGCCACAGCCCGCAGAGCGTGGCCCCGTGGCATTGCACCGGCTGGCACTGAGCGGCACGGTGCGGCRTGGTGTGACACGGCACGGCACGGCACAGCCAGGAGCAGCCCGGGGCCCGGCACGCTGCCGTCTCCCCAGCAYGCTGCTGCTCAGCATGGGAAGCCCTCCAGCTTTTTTAATACCATAAAGACAAAGCTCAGCTAAATAAACGATTATTACAACAGGAGCTGTAATTGTGCTGCAGGAAGAGAAYTAACTGAACCGTTATGGCCCCAGACCCTACTTGTCCTGATCCGCAATAGCCCAAGCGCCGTTAGCACGGCCGCGATGAGCTGCCGCGTGCTGCATCGCCCTGACTGCGAAGCTGCTGCTCCCGAGTGCCGACAGCCCCTCGTCAGAGCTGCAGTTTCCCCAACCGTGTCRTTAAGATTTAGCAAAAACAGGGCTAAATATTTCAAACCATTGACCTTACAGACAAGGCACTACTACATGGAAAAAAAATTAGGACTACTGCATATGGTTTTCCCCTCCAGGCAGGTTCTATTGCCGCTTGCCTCAGGCACGCAAGTGCAGAATCTGCTCCCCGTCAGTATTGCTATGCAGCATTTTAACTATCCGACCAGTTCACAGTGTTATTTCCACGTTTCCCTGTTATTCACAAAGGAGGACAGACTGTTGCTTTTGCTGAAGCGTCTGCAGGAATGCTCGCACACATACCAAAAACGTAGCCATGGCCTGCGTGCCGCAACTCTGCTGCACAGAAGAGAGCAGTTAAACGTGGTGAACACCCAGGTTGCTGTTCTCCGTTACCTTGGATGTACACCTGCAGCGCTTGCCCTAAACGGACGTTTGCAAGGGCATTCAGACAACGCAACTGTTCTCAGACCTTCAGCAGAGCAGACACCTGACCGTACCCTTGTATCCGTGGTGTTTCCCCTGTTCGCTTTAGATGTGCACGTGAAGCAGTTTGCATAATTGCCAAGCGCTTTCCAGGGCTGTCTGCACCTTTTTGTTCTGCCGTGTCCCAAAATGTTTTCTACAAGGCAAAACCCCGTCTATAAATGCTGATGCATCTGTGTTTGGATGGCAGGCACGCTCTTGGCTGACTTGTGAAGAACTGAGCGAAGGACCTCCAGAGCTAAAAGCCTGAGCTACACAAGCTGAGACACCGCTTTTAAAAACAAGGAGTCCCAATCCCCATCGCGATTTCCGGAGGGCCCAGAGAAGGTCAGGACGTGTTAGATAGCAACACTCAGCAGTTCACTCCCCCTGCCCAAATCGGAGGCGGCGGCTCAGCTCCCTCGGGGCAGTAGCAGATTAATTACCATCTGCAAAGGTTCACGGCAGCCAAGGAGCTGCTAACTACCTGGAGCTGCTGGCAGGGCTCAGCCCCTCCGAGGCGGAGGCGGCCGAGCGCCTGTCGATGCTTGCAGCCTGCTATTGCTTGTTCTCCTTCCCCTGCCTTGGAAAGCTAAATGCTGCTAACCCAGGAGGGCTCTGGAGACAGATAAGCCAAAAGACAACCTTTTAAAAAAAAAAAGGGGGAGGAAAAAAAAAAAAGAGGAACATTATGAGTGATAACCTTGAGCTATAAACGCAGCAATATGCAAATAGAGCCGGTGGCAAATTGTACCCCCATTGGGGAGGTGGGGAAGGAGCCGTGGCCACTGCTGTGACCACGAGGGATGGCAGAGGCGGCTCCGGAAACCCCGGACCACAGCTCCCGGCTGGCCTCGAGCCCAGCGGTCCCTCCAACCCGCCAGCCCTGGCCCTGGAGCGGCTCTTTGCCGTATCGGTAGTGACCGAACTGAAGCGGTAATTCAGTGCCAGCGCTTCTGCCTCCCGGCTGTCGGCCGAGTCTCCTGGCGCCGTGACCACGGGAGCGAGCCCCACGGCGCAGCCACACCGGCCGGACTGTGTCCGGGCACAGCCACGGCCTGGGGCACCAGCCACGGCCCCCGTGCGCCCGGCCACGCCGGCACGCATCGCTCACGCAGCCGCGGTAAATCAGTCGGCCCCTCTGCAGCGCCGCTCCCCCGAACTGGGGCTAGCAAGTCCCCGGGGACAAACGCACGGAGGTTGCGTTTATTCCTCGTTATTCAGGAACGAAAGCAGGCCAGGTCCTGTCCCCAGCCCCGAGGGGAAACGGCACCGCTCAGGAGCAGGGAACCGAGCCTCTCCCATCTCCTCCGAGCCTGGCAGCCACACGGGTGCTGTGGGGCAGCTCTGGTCGCGCCGTGCCCGTGCCGTGCCCGTGCTGGCCATGCACCGGCTGCGGGAGCGCTCCCAGCGCGCAGCACCGCTCACGGACCAGCAGCACCGGGAGCCACAGCCTGGCCCCATCACCGCGAGAAACGGGGTCTGGGGCGGAAACATGGAGCCAGCCGGGGGGACCCAGCTCATCCTGTCCCGCTGGCGATGGCCCTGGCCAGAGCACRGGAGCCAGAGAACAAACCTCCTGCTTGCTCGAGCGGGACTCAGATTTCTGACACGATAACCAGGACACTCAGTGTTGTCATTTCTACAGCTACTTCACAAGGTAGAGCCAACATTTACCTCTCTCATTTCTTTGCTTTTTTGGTGCTTCTGCTAACATAGCTTGAAGTTACGGGTAGGAGGAATATATATTTAGTAACATAAGTTACTTATCAGTGTCTGAATAAAAGGCACCCATCGGAAAGCAGCTAGCGGACTGCGATGGGGCCAGCGCCTCGAGCACCGCGGAGCGCAGCCGGCAACACCAGCGACCGGACCGCTGCGAGCCAGGACTCACCGTTCTGGGTCAATTTTGTAGAGCAGACGAGGGTGGAGATCTGGAAGCTGTCCCGGGCGGACACGCTTATACCCGATGTGCCTCCGCTCACTCGGAACGAGGAACCCGGAAGGATCTTTGGCTCCGACACGTTTCTCGTGGAAGGCAGGTTCAGGTACGAGCTGGCGTCTTCCAGTTTCCGGCTGTCGCCCTGCAACCCAGCGCACATATCAGACGAGCAGGACGTTAAGAGATTCGACCTATCGGACTCAGGAGCCCTTTAGGAGACAGGTGAGCGCTGGTATTATCTTCCCTGACTTTGCTCTGCACAACAGTGCGATAAAATCGGTAGAGCTATGTACAAATCAAGGTAACTCCTACGCAATGGATTCAAAACTTGGTAACGTTAAGCTCTCAAGAGTCATTGCAGTCTGGGAGCCAACATGGGAAAATCAACGCCTGTACCATGGCGGTCCGCGCGGATGGTCCGGCAGGCTCTGCCAACCTTAATTTCTGCAAAAAAAACAACAAAGCTGTTTCCTACAAGGCCCTGCTGGGATCTGTGCTGCCATGACACCCCCCAAAGATGGTACTGAATCACAGCTGGTAAAATCTAGGGAAGAGATAAAAAACAGTGAATGGAAAACAGCAACAGGCAGAGGTCAGCGACAGAGATCGCTCTGGACCACGGCGATGTGGCACATTCGAATAACGTGTTTCAAGGCAGCCGATGCAAGGTCACGCACTGAAGATAGAAAACCAGCRCGTGTGCAAATACGCGCTTAGGTGCGGAGGGTGGTGCCCTGCAGAGCCCCGGGGACGAGGACGGGCGGCCGCACGGGATGCTCTCGCTGTGCCCCAGCGTGGCAGCACACCTGGCAGGCGCCGGGGAGGCCGGGGGGACGGCGCAGGAACCGCTGCACGCGCAGACCCCGCCGGGCGCACACGGGGGCCGTGCAGCCGCTCGGTGGGGTGCAGGTTGGTCTGGCCGGGTCCGGGTGCCGGTGACCCCCCTTTTCCATCTCTGCTTGGCCCCGGGCGAAGGAAGCATCGCTGCGGTGCTGCTGCATCTCCCTGAGGCTCCCTTGCTGCTTGGGAACACAGTGTGCTGCTTTTTCCTATCCGCAGCCTTTCTGAATAAACTTTCTGCTGAAGGTCAGACAAAGATTGCAAAATTGTTTGTTTGTTTTTCTCTTCAGCGTGCAACTTTGCCTAGCGATAACTACAATTTCCAGCTGACTCACATAAGGCACTCCAYTTCTTTGGAGGGCAGCTAAGCCCTGACAGGGTAAACTGGCTTAATTTCAGACCTTTCTCTACCAGCATAAGATCAAGAGGTCTGAAAAGCTAAAAGCATATAATTCACATTCCCCTGGCAAACAAAGATAAAAACATGAAATAGCTCCTGACTCCCAGAATCACCCCTCAGCGTTCGCAGGGAAGAGCAGAAATCTTCTGTTGGATCGGCTGGGGGAGAAGACGAAGCAAAACACGGAAACTTTAACTTATGCAGAGGACGAGGATGCTGACGAGCGTAATGGGCTCGGTGAGGGCAGCAGCAAATGTTTAAGGACTAGAAAAATCATCCAAAAGCGCGACGCACGAGGAGTTGCTCTTGCTGCTCCAGGCAGCACCAGCGAGCCTTGAAGGAGCACGGCGCTCGTGCTACGTGCTGCGCTCTGGCGAGGATGAGGACGAGGACGAGGACGAGGATGAGGACGAGGACGAGGATGAGACCTCCCCGGGAGCGCACGGGAAACGCCTGCAGCCTTGCAGGTCACGTATCCGGGAAGCACTTAAAGAGTTTGGATGCTTTGCCTGATGAGAAGGCAGAAGAGGGACGTGATATCATGTTTCAAAAGCATAAAAGACTGATGGGGGGAAAAGCACTGATCTCCATGTCCGTGCTGGAATAGGACCAGACATCAGAAAAATGATAAATGAGAAACAACAACGATAGCGCGGCACAGGGATAAAACATCTGGGGAAGCTGGAGAGTGCCCATTAGCAGAAGCGTTTAAGATCGAGACTGGGGCAGGTAGTGAAGACCCTGCCGGAGGGCAAGAGGATGGACCAAAGGAGGGCTCGCCTGCGTCTTGGCTGAGGCCAGCTGCACTGCTACTAAAGCAGGCAGCGGACACTAATCTGCACATCTCAAAAAGACGCAAGACCTGTGAAGGGAGGTGGGTTTACCCAGAGTAACTATGAGGACGTGTCCAGGAACAGCAGAGCAAAGTTACAGAAAAATTCAGTTAAATATCAGGAATAGCCAAGCGTCTGGGAGTGGAAAATCACCTCCTAGAGGAAAGGCTGGAGCTCCATTGCCAGAAGGGATGATGAAACACTGAACGCGCACACAAAAAGCCTCCTGAGCTCACTCTTGCAGCGAGGGACTAACTCACAGCCCTCCCGTCTCCCGTGTCCGCGACTAATCCCAGCTCCCAGAGAGGAGGGGAGCAGCCACACGAGCAGACAGACAGGTTATTCATACGGCCTTTTACACTTCAGCATTGGAGCCAACTGAATTTTTTAAATGAACAGTGATTCCTCTCTGCATTTCCTCTCTGCTCTCTCAGAAGGAAAAAACAAGCAGCTTTAAGGAGCCAAACCCTGGTGAAATCAGGCAAAATGTAGAAAATATCTTCATGGGCCATCTTCCCCCCCAGTTCTGATACCTTTTTCTAAACAAAACTTGTCATTAGCAAAGGAGCAGAGCAGAGATCAGAGAAGAGGTGTGCAGAGAGCCGCAGCAGGTCCCCAGACAGCCAGAGACAGACAGGACGCGAGGACTGGAAACCACCCAGAGGGGCTTTGGGCACGTGCTAGCAGCGCAGCAGCTCCCGCACCGCCCGGGGCTCTGCCCGACCCGCGTGCAGTCTGCTGGGAGCGCACGCATCCTGCGCTGCCTTCTATTTCATTGGAGTCGCTTTGCCCAGCTCTGCTAGTACCTTATACAGTAAAAGGTCATGTTCTCCATCACGTAGGGTTGTACCATCAGGTCGCATCAGCTTCACGAAGGCCATGGAGAAAATCCTCTCGCTTTTGTCTTTAGCTAGGAGAGACAAAAACACAGAGTAGGTGAAGTGGGTTCAGGAACAGCCCGAGGACGCGTTGCATGGGCACGGAAAGGGCAGACGCAGCCCAGGGGCTGCAGAGCGGGAGCAGCGGGCCCCTGCCCTCCTGCAGCTGGAGTCTTTTCCAGAGAAGGTGGTGCCAGAGAAATCATTTTTCTTTTCCTGAAGCCAGCGGGCTTTGCACAACGTGCAGTGAGACCGCTTAATCTCCTTGATGCACTTGGGAGAAGTATCTGCTTGCAATTGCTGGAGAACAGCAAAGAGAGGGAAAGGAGAAACGGATGATGCACAGATAGAGGAGCTGCTGACACTGGGAGCACTGTGCTGCCCGGACAAATGGCCATCGGAAAGTCGTCTGGACGAGAACCAGATGGGGTTTTGGGCAGGGTCACGCTGGCGAGCAGCAGTCGCAGGTGCAGGTCTCCCAGTCGTACCCACCGTCCCTGCCGCCAGAGACGGCCCTCGTGGGCCTGACCCTCTCCTGCAGCAAGCCTGGGGAAGGTGCCCGGGAGCATCGCAGCGTGCGGCCGCACCTCGTCTTAGCCCACGGGCTCTTCAGCGCTGGGAAGCGGCTGACAGCAGCACCCCGCTCCGGGAGCAGCTGATGCTCCTGGCCCCATGCTGCAGCCCACAGCAGCCAAAAGCCACAAGACAGAGAAGAGGCTCCAGAGAGCCAAGCGCAGACAGCCAGGGCATGGTTGGCGTGCAAGAGGCAGCGACTTCCCAGGGATCCGCTGCCTCACCATGGGCAGCTGGGGCACAGAGCAAACGGGGATGACGGCGTGCTTCCTCCCATGTCTGAGCCCAGATTTCACAGCATCCCTGATGTATTCTTACACGGGTGCAAGGTGAGGACTGCTCACAGGGTGCTCGTGTTTGTGCAGCCCCCAAGCTGCGGAAAGACCATCTCCGTTCCAGCCTTTGCTGGGAACATTAGCAGAGGAAGACCAGAAGAAGAGAGATACTTACAGTCACTGGAGGAGCGATGCCTGAAGGTGAATCGTAGGTGGGTCTTGTGGACATCTTCAATGGGAACAGCAATCTGAGAGAGAGGAGCCCACGTGAGCACAGTGGGGCACAGGCTGGATGACCTGGCTGGCAGAGACCCCTTTGTGCCTGAGCTTGGGCAAAGCCTGCAGCGAACCATGAATTTGCTTGAATCCAGTCCCATGTGCTTTTCTTCCAATTAATGAGGCTGAATTAGAGGCAGGTACGTGTCCTGTGCCTGTGTCCGTATGCACGTAGGTCGCTGTGCAGGTGCACATCTGGGTGCTGTCACAGACCCACGTACCTGCACACCTCCACCGCTTCCCCGTATCTCCTGCAGGTGCGGCTCCATCGGCAGGACACACGGCTGAGCCCGTGGGAAGGCGGCAGGGAGAGGTGCGTGCGGCACAGGGGACCACCGCCAGCCAGGAGCACGCTCATAAGCCTGCACCCCAAAGCTCCTTGCAAGCAGGGTCACCGTGGACATCTGCCTCCCTGCTCGTGGGGTCCAGCCGGAGGAGACCTCACCAGGGACACCAACCACTGAGCCCACCACAACCCCTGCGGCAGAGGTCCCACCTCAGCCTCCACATGAGGAGGCTCATACAGACCTTCACCGTCTCCATCCATCGCTGGTGTCGCTGCTGGTAGTAGACCACAGAGCGATACTCGCTTACCGGCTTGTCCCCTGCACCATGGTAGATCACATTCTGCAAAGAGACGCTTCGTGTTCAGCTTTTGACATTGCTTGCTACAGCTCTTCCTTGGACCAGAGATACTCGAAGGCCTGGAGAACTTTGCACCCCCCATTAAGCCACACCAGCCCCCACCCCGGGGTGCTCCAGCCCCCCTGCCCACCAAGCAGGCTTGGCCTCCTGCCCATCCGCTGCGTTCCCACCCCGTGTCCCTGCACCGGGACATCTCTTGCTGGCTCCCGGTCTCGCTTCTCAGCACGGCTCGCGTGGGGCCGTGAATAGGGACCGGCTGCAGACAGGATTCCCCGTGCCACATCCATCTCGGCAGGGCCTGGCTGCCGTCTCCGAAAGGAGACAGCGAGGGACGCATGACCCCCCAGGGCATTTCCAAGACTTGACTTCTGTTGCAGCATGGGAAATTCATTATCACAGATAGAGAAAGAGATGGGGGGAGACTGCGCCTCTGGAAAAGCCCAGCAGAAGCCTCAGTAATTAACAACCTGTTTCTCACAGGTCAGATAAGGATTGAATTTGAAATGAAAGCCAACACCCTGGAAGAGAGGTGGGACAGCAGCCAGCTGTGTGACCGGGAGAAATCTACGGCTGGCTCCGAGCCTGCTCCTCCGCACGCTCTCCCGCTGCCCGCTCCGTGCAAACCCTTCCCGGGCTCCTGCCGCCCTCCACGGCAGCATGTCGCCTCCCTGGCTCCAGCATGAGTCTCACGCCGGAGCTGGGGAGGAGCCMGGCGTCCTGGAGCTTTCCGGGAATGGCCGGGGGTTTCTGACAAGCCTTAAGGGACTATGATTTTTTGCCTATCCCCTCCAATCGCTTTTCCGAATCTTTATTTAAAGACCAAGGCTATTCGAAAGGATAACTTCAAGAGCTCCAGTTTGCTGGAAAGGAGGCTATTCCAGCCCCTTTGTGCCAAGGAAATGGCTGAGAGTCCTCCAGCCATAACTGAGGCCGGCACGCCGCGGAGGGGGCGCAAGGACAGGGCACGCCGGGTCGAAGCAGCGGTCCCCAACGGCAGACACTGCCCCGGGCGGGCAGGCTGTGTCCGTGCCGGAGGGGACGCCCACCACGGCTGGCTCCGTGCCCTCCGGCATGAGGAGCCCAGTGGCGCACTCAGAGCATCCCTGGCGTGAGAACATTCCCCTTTTCCCGACAGCCGCCTTCCCTGCCGCACAGTGCCCGCTCCGGCCGGCACGCCTTACCGGCACCACGCTCCCGGCCTCGTCGCAGACGCACACTGTCACCTCCACGTTCTTCTGCGTCTTCTTGTTGCCCTTGTCAAACTCGCCCTGCACCAGCGTCAGGTAGATGTCGTTCCGGACGTCTCCTAGGAGGAGCCGCGCGGGAAAGCCCGGTGAGGCCAGGGACACCGGCCCCTGTGCAATGCCGCACTCGGAGCCAGCAGGATCGTTGAGGGATGCGCCAGGCGAGAGCTCTGGCAAAGCACGTGCTGCTCCCGGGCAGCCTCGCAGGACCTGCCCCGTGTCTGGAAACCCTGGCAGTGCTGCTCCATCCCAGCATCACCACCACGTCCCAGCACCGCTGGCAGCAGGGCCCCGCTCCCAAGTGGAGCCGTGTCCCCATCCCATGTGTGCACCCTTGCTCGCGCCCACATCCCTCCTGGCACGCTCCGGGCGAGCTCCAACGCCACCACCCCTGTGACGGCGGACAACGGCCACCCCGGAGGCGCGGCAATGCCGGGCGGCCGCGGCACGTCCCTCCCGCTTGCCTGGCATGATGACCTCCGGGTAGCCCAGCTTGCGTGCCACCACCGTGCTGCGGTCCACGAGGTGGGGATGGTCCTTGCGCACCTGGCTCAGGTCCCCCCAGAGCATCTTCAGGGACACCCAGAACCCTGACGGGGGCAGAGACGGGGTCGGTGCCGTGCCAAGCGCCGGCCGTGCACCTCCTGCGGCTCGTCCGGGCACCGGGCTGCAGGGYGACCTGGACAACGCTCCGTGCTCCCGGGAGCCGGACCCGGAGAGCGCTCTGCATCCCGCAGGGACACACCAGACCCTCTGACCCACAAGGGGGACCCTGCTGTCTGGATGTCTTCTCCAGCAGGGACAGCCACATACCCTTCCCGAAAACGTCCTCTCTCGTGTTCAGCTTGGGAGGAAATCGGCCCTCTCCCCTGGGCAGCCCCCGCTCGTGCCCTAAATACTATTTGCAGCTGTCTCCGAGGCCTGGCAGCCCCGGGCGGTGCGGAAAGCGGCCGATGCCTCCTGCGGGGCTCAGGGCTCGGGTGGGCATCGGGTGGGCAAGGGCCTCCCCGTCCCTCCAGGGCTCCGACGCCGGCTGTCAGGGCAACGCACGCATCCGCCCGGGAGCGAGCTCAGGAGCAGCCCGCGCGGGGCGGCTACCTTGGCCTTTGTGGTTGATGTCCTTCCCTTCCACAGCCTTCCTTATCATGCCGTGCAGAAAGTCGTTGTCGGCTGCTGCCCTGCCAACGCCAGAGCACGGGAGGGGTTGGGAAGCGCTTCCCGCTGGGGGGACGCGGAAGGCGCCCCGCACCGCCGGCACCCGCAGGGCTGCCGGGAGGGCGCGAGCGAACAGAAAAACATGATGCCCCCCCAGCCCGCGCAAGCCCCCGGAGCGGGCTGCCTCCGAGCCCCGGGGGAAGGTGCACGGTAGCGTCTGCAGCCGACACGGGATGCGGTCCCCGACCCGAACGCCTGGGAGGCAGAGCTTCAGCAGGGCTTTCAGGGGGGCTCTTTCCATCTCTCCGTATCCTGCCCATATAAAAACCTCCTTTCTGACCTTACTGAGTTCCTAGGCCTGGGGACGTTGTGTCCCAAGGAGCTCCACAGTCTTGTTTAATAGGAAAAACCTATTTTGGGCGCCCTGGGCTCCGCTGCAGCCCCTCTCCCCGTGCTCGCCCGGGTCCTGCGGAGCGCCGAGGCCGGCGGCCCCGTCCCACCGGCGCGGCGGTACTCACAGGTGCACGGGAATGAAGTGCTGCTTGTCCTCGTCGCTCTCGCTCTTCCCCTTGGTGATGTCCGTGATGTCCATCACTGCAGCGGCACGGCGGCGTGGGGCGGCTGCTGGAGGCGCGCGACGAGCCGCCCCGAGGACCGCGGCTCCGCTCCGGGAACGCCGCCCCGTCCCCCCGGCTCCCCTCTCCGCCCGGCTGCGGCACCGCCTCCGGGCTGCCCTCGGCCTCATCCGGGCCGGGGCCTCAGCGGTCGCCATCCCGCTCTCCTGCCCCGAGCGGAGCGGGACCAGCACCAGGGCAGAGCCGCAGCTCCGGGCTTGCCGTGTCCCCGCTGCCACGCGGCCCTGGGCAAGGCCACGCAGGGACAGCGCTGCTGCCAACCGCCAGGTTGGCTCCGAGCTCCTGGGCAGGTTTTGGCCAAAATAACCCGAATCTAGAAGGCCTCCATCGGCCACAGGCACGGGGGCTTCGGCCGCAGGATGGACAGGGCTCTGCAGAGCAGGCGCCAGGGCAATGGATCTGCTCCGCTCCCCGGGGACGCGCTCAGCTCAGAGCGCAATTAGCTGCCGTGTGTTAATAATTCACCTGGTAATTACTCCATGGCTGAGGTCCTAGCGCACACTAATTAGCCAATTAAAATCAATAATTTCCTACCAAGCCCATCTGATGAGGATCGATATCCAGAGCAGGAGCATTTGTCAGAGCACGGGTGCAGGGGGATGCGGAGGGAGCTCCCGCGCTCCCCGCTCCGCTGGGGCCGGGACCAGGATGTGCCCGCGGCCCCAGGGCTGCTCCCTGGGGAATGACTGCCGCGTCGCCTGGCCGTGGGGCGACGACTGCACCAGCCCCGCCGGGGCGGGCGCCTTGCAACCCCGGGGCCGCCTGCAGGAAGCCCCCGGTACGGAGGAACCATCTTGCTGGAAAGGATGAGGCGACGCCAGCCTTGAGCTCGCGCTCGGCTTCGGCTGCCGCGGGAGGAGAAAGCCGAGGGTTTTTCGGCATGCAGAAATCCGTGCCGGATTTCCAGGCGCGCGCGGGGAAGGCCCTGCGCCTCGCCRGGGGGCTGCAGTGGGGCCAGGCTGGGGAAGGGGCAATAGGGCAGCAGAGCCCAGCGCTCAGGGACCGGCCCCAGGAAGGGGAACTCGTCGTCCGCTGCGAGGACGCCGCTGCAGAGAGGCGAGCGAGGGTTGGCGTCCGCGTGCGGGCAACAGGGAGCCGGTGCACCGCGGAGCAGCTTCTCCAGGCAGCGGAGGGTCCGGAGCAGCCCTGGGACAGGCAGGCTCCTGYGCCCACCCCAATCCGCTGCCCAGGGCCCAGCAAGCCGGCACCCAGCCTTCGGCGTGGGAAGGGATCCGCTCGGGCAGCGCTGGGGCCCCTTGCCAGAGCCTGCGCAGAGCCCGGCTCACCTGAGATGCCGAAGGGCCGCCGGAGGCCCGTGCTGAGCTTCCGGCTGTAGGTCTCCCTGAGGTCCATGCGTCCCACCCGGATGATTTGACACACCAGGAAAAGCTTCTCCCGTTTCAAGTCTTTGCTGCCCAGGTCCTGGGGGGGGAGAGAGGGTCGGGCGCTCGCAGCACAGCGCAGCACGGGAGAGGGTCCAGCGCCGGCGCCGTGCCCCGCGGAGGGGCTCAGCCGGGGGCACCACGGGAGCCCGGGGTATCCGTCCCTCCCGGGCGGTCCCCAAAGGCAGGACAGGGTGTCCCCGCAGCATGCGGAGCAGGCACAGGGGAGCTCTGCCCATGTCCTCGGGAGGCACCGGCGATGCACGCGGCGCTGGGCACGCGGCAGCCGGCAGCCAGGCGCTGGGCACGCCGCAGCCGGGGAAGGCGCTGCGCCTCGTGCCGGGCCGGGAAGCGCGGCTGGGGCTGGGAGCACAGCTGCAATGAGGGCAGCTGCAGTGGCGAAGGCGAGCGTGCGGGTGGCACAGCACCCGGGTCCCGCGGGCGCCAGCTTCCCCCCTGGGCCGCGGCACGGGGCACAGGCCGCGCCGGAGCGGCGGAGGGACGCGCTGCCAACGCCAGCACCGGGCAGAGGTCGGGAGCGGGCGAGAGCTGCCGGGCGCTGGAGCCAGGGGACTGCGGGGCTGGAACTGCTGATGCTGCTCATTTGCACTGACTTTCCCGGTTCGCCTGCGTATCGACGGCTCTGCTTCGGCCGTCCTGAGGGTCAGCGCAGCTCTGCTTGTGCAGCGGGAAAACTGCTCCGTCAGCAGGAGCTGCTCCTCGCCTGCCCTCCCGGGAGGCGGCAGGAAACAGGGATGAGCCCGGCTGCGGAGCAGGGATGGAGCAGGGCCAGGGCACGGGGGCCAGGCAGGCTCCGTGCGCAGCAGTGTCGTCCCCAAGGGGCAGCCCCACGGCCAGGGCTCAGACCCCCGGGGCCGGGGGAAGGGTCTGTGCGAGGAGCTGCACGGCYGGGGAGGGGTCACGGCAGAAACAGGCAGCAAGGAGAGAGCGCACAGAGTGGGAAAAGCGGGGATTTGGGTGTTGAGAGAGGGACGCAGGCTATGGCCGGGTCCTGCTGGGTCGCCGGGTCCCCCGTGCACGGTGCCCTGGCGCACAGAGCCGCGGGGCTGCGAAACGCTGCGCCCCAGCGATGGGCTCCGGCGGACAGCGAGGGCAGGCGGCGGGGGCGCGCGCTGCTCTGCGGAGAGCGCTGGGTCTCGGCCCCGGCGGGGCTCACCGTGAAGATGACCTTGAGGTTGTTGAGCAGCTCGATGTCCTGCGGGACCCCCGTGCTGGCCCAGCGGATCACGTAGTTCTCGCTGCAGGGCCACACGAGAGCATCAGGATCGCCGCGCCGCGCCAGGGCCGGGCAGGCGCCGGGTCTGCAGGCGCCTCCGCAAACAGGAGGGCTCCGGGCCAGCGCCGCCAGCCCCCCGCGCCCGGCCTCACCTGATCATCCGCTGCTCCGCGGGGTCGTACAGCGCCATGAAGAGCTGCGCCTCCTCGCCGATGTTGCAGACGAAGTTGCGCACGCAGAGGTAGAGGCTGTGGGAGGGCAAAGCCGACAGGCGGGCGCTGCAGCCCAGCTCGCTCTGCTGCGGGCGCTGCGGGGGACGAGGACGGTCAGCTCGGGGCGCCCGGCGGCCCCACGCCGCGGCCCCTCCATGGGGCAGCCCCCGGGCGCAGCCCCAAGAGCCCCGGGTGCAGCCGCGCCACGTGCACACAGCCGTGCCGTGCAGCTGTGCAGTGCCGTATGCAGCTGTGACGTGCCGGACGCAGCCGTGCCATGCCGTGCTGGATGCAGCCGGCTCCGGGCACCGCGAGGTCGGCATGCCGGGCGCTGGCGCTCACCGTCTCCTCCTGGATGCGCTGCGTGATGGTCTGCGCGGCCTTCTTGTGCGCCTGGAAGAGGCTGATGACGCTGGTCCTGTCGGGGTCCAGGATGTTCTCGTTCTCATCCCGCACCACCAGGTCCAGTGCAAGGATCCTGCGGGAGACAGGCAGGGGGTGAGGAAGGACCCGCACTGTGCTGGGTAAGGTCCCAGCCCACCACCCCGCCGGGACCGGCCTGGCCCAGCATCCTCCCCCYGGGCACACCATCCAGGATGGCACCGGGTCCCCCGAGAACCTGCCGGGAGCACAGGGCTGCAGGGGCCTGGCCGGGATCCCGACCCCCCACGGCCAACGGCAGACCCCTGGGAAGAGGCAGGAGCAGGGCAGCCCCAGGGACGTGCTCCTGCCGTGGCCCGGGCTCATGGGCGATATCCCTTTGCTGGGCGGCTTGTGCGCCTGGCTGAGACCTGGGTCCCATCATGACACCCATCGGCTGATCCAGACCAAAGCCCAGCTACGGGCTGACCTGCAGCAGAAGGACAGGGCAGCCCTCGGCCCCATGTGAGCCCGTGCTGGGGCGGCGTCGGCCCCGGGAGGCAGCAGATGCACCCACGACCCCCTCGCCCCCGCGGTGCCCCGCTCTCACTTGTTCCCGTAGTCGATCTTGCTGGTCACCTCCTTCTTGAGCTGCAGGAGCTCGTCCTTGGGCAGCGTCCCCGAGAGCAGCTGCGAGCGCCGCTCCATCAGCTCGTGCATCATGTGCTTCACCTGCCGGTACCRCTCCGTCTGCCCCGCCTGCGGGCAGCGAGGCCGGGTCACCCTCGTGCCCCGGGTCTCCCCGTCCCCCCCCGGCCCGCGCCGGCTGCTCACCACGTAGAGCTGCTTCCAGATGGTGGCCCACTCGCGCAGCGTGGTGGTGATCTCCTGCACCATGGGCATCTCGGCGGGGACCAGGCTCTCCTCCGCCCTGGGGAACACCGCCAGCGCCCCTGCAGCACCGCGCGCCCCGGCCCCCGCCAGCGCTGCCGGCTCGGGCTCCGGGGGGTCCCTGGAGCTGCCTGCGCCCGGGTCGCATCTCCGAGCCGCCTTCCCGCCGCCCGCGCAGGCAGCACCCGGGCAGGGGCAGAGCCCGGCGCGGGCAGGAGCTGGGCAGAGCCCGGCGCCAGGCGTGCGACAGACCCTGCGCCCCGGTACCTACCCCCTGCGCTCCACCACGGCGCCCTTCAGGTGGATCAGCGAGGCCGGGAAGATGCCCTGCGGAGAGCCGGAGCCGTCAGCGCCCACGGGGCTGCGGTGGGGGAGGGTCCATGGGCCCCTGCGGGCACAGCCCTCCCCCGGGTGCCCAGGTTGGGGGGTCCCCACCCCGGGACRGGGGCTCCCCCGTGGAGGGTCCCCCGGGGTGGCGATGCCCCGGGTGCCCGGTGCATCCCCTCCGCCAGGATCCCACCCAGCCGGGGCCAGGCGGAGCCTCCCGGGGGTGGGGGGGGGTCAGGCCCGTGCCCACCCCCTCGCCGCCAGCAGCCCCCACCTACCGGGGCAGCCCTGTTCCTGAGCGAGTAGCCGCGATACCAGCCTGCAAGGGAAGGACAGACCATGAGCCGGGCTCGGGCACCCGACGGCCCCCAGCAGGGCAGCGGCGGGGCGGGGGGTGTCTGCAGCCAGCGCAGCCGGGGGGGGTGCACAAGTCCCTGGTGCTGGGGTGCACCCCAGCCCCCCAAACGCCTCCCTGCTGGGGGGGGGGGCAGGCAGCCCCAGTGTCGGGGTGCAGCCGCCCAGCCTGTTCCACGCAGGAGCAGCGCGGGGCCCCCTTACCCTCGGACGCCTGCAGGATGTGCACCGTCTCCCCGATCTGCAGCGGCAGGTGATGCTCGTTGGTGCGCGGGAAGTTCCACAGGGCTGGGGAGAGAGCGACGCCGTGGGACGGGGCCCCTGCTCCGCACCCCCCCCGAGGCCCCCGGGCACCCTGGTGCTCCGGCCGGTGCGCCCCGCGGCAGCCCTCCCCGCGCGGGGCAGAGCCGCTCGGCCCCGAGCCGCCGGGGTGCTGGTCTGCGCCGTGCCCCAGCCCACCCGGCTGCAGGTCCCAGCCCCTCGCCGAGGCGGCTCGGGGCCGGTTCCTGGGGACGGCGGCGAGGGGAGCGGGGCCAGCGGGAGCGCAGAGCTCGCTGGCGGCGAGGCGCTTCCTGCTGCGGCGCCGGCTGCTCCGGGACCCGGGCTGCGGTTAGTCCCGCCACTATTTCTGGCCCCGGGGCTGGTGACCGCTCCGTCTGGGTCCCTTGGCAGAGACGGTCCTGGCTGGTCACCCTGTGCCCGGGGCAGGCTCCCGCTGGCCGTGCCAGTGCCTGGCGGATCCATCCCTGCTGGGACTGCGCGTGCCCGCCGCCCGCTCCGGGCCTGGCCAAGCTCACGGACACAGGCTGCATCGCTGCGATGCACCGAGACCGGCGCCGCTCCCCTGCGCCGCCCCGGCCCTGCCTGCAGCCCCGGGAGCCGGGCTGCCCCACCGCGAGCCCTGGGCTCCCGCAGCCCTGCCCGCCGCACCAGGTCCCCAGGCCAGCCTGGCCCCTGCCCGGCCCCGGCTCGCTCCCCGGCCGGCTGCACCACGACGGTCAATGTCCTGGCAGGCACGAGCGGGCATCTGCGGCTCTGCTCCCGCTCTGCTCCCGGCCCAGCGCAGCACCCCAGCACCCCACGGGGGGCTCAGCCCTTGCTCCGCAATGCTGCTCGCAGCTCGAGCAAAGGACACGGGAAACAGCCCCGGCCAGAAACGGGAAGAGGCGCAGGGCTGCGAGGGCAGGCGAGTGCAAGGAGAAGTGCGTGATGGTGCAGAGGGAACAGGCTGTGGGGTCAGTGTGGGGCTGGGGGCTTGGTGCTGGCTGGGGGGGGGGGTCAGCAGAAGGGACAGGGCTGCCCAGGGCTTTGCCCTGCTCAGTGCAGAGGCTGGGGGCAAAGACCCAGCCAGGCCCTGGGCAAAACGCAGGACAGCTGGGAGCTCTCCAGGCACCTTCCTGCGGACAAGTCATAAATGAGCTGACGAGCCCTTGGGTGCGGGATCCTGCGGGTCATTAACAAGCTAATGAGCCCTTGGGTGCAGGGTCCTGTGCTTCATCAGCCGGGCTGGGCTCCAGCTCCCTAGTTCACACGAGACAGCCAGATCCTGTGCCGAACGTCAGAGACGCTCAGCCCTCGGCCCCGCGGCTTCCCTGGCTCCTGGGTGCTCTCCGAGCTCCCCGGGCACCTGCCCTGCTCAGCTCCCCGTCCCCACCGGGCACCGGCAATGCTCAGCCTCCAGGCTCCTGAGCCCTGCCAGGGATTGCACGGCCCCCCCCTTCCCAAGCCCTGCGTCCCCCAGCCCGCCCCGTGCTCGTTCCTGCATGCCAGCGTCGCGGCGCCGCCCGCCAGCCCAGCCGGCCCGGCACCGCAGAGCGCAGCTGCGGTTCGGCCCCGCGCCGTCACCCTGCCCCGCAGCACCCGCAGCA
>NW_020451209.1:39309-42091 GCF_003343035.1 Apteryx rowi | reverse complement strand
CAGCCGGGCTGGGCTCCAGCTCCCTAGTTCACATGAGACAGCCAGATCCTGTGCTGAACGTCAGAGACACTCAGCACCCTGCCCCGCTCGGCCCCGTCCTGCCCACTCACCGACGCCATACTTCTCCTCCTTGGTGGGCAGCCAAGGGGCCATTTCCAGCCGTCCAGCGCGGCGCGGGGACCCGGGGCCCTGCGCGGGGCGTTTGCCTGTTCCTCCCGCCGCGCTCGCCGGGTCACGTGCGTCTCACCGGCTTGTGAAAACCTCCGCTTCCTCAACGCACAGCTGGGCTCTGCGCAGCCAACGGCCCCGCACCCCGCGGCGCGCTGGTGCGAGGGGGCGGTGGGACGGAGACCCCCGGCCCCCTCCGTGGGTGCTGGCCTGCCCCCAGGGCGATGCTGCAGCGGCAGGTGCCCGCAGGGCCGGGTGGCTGAGCACCGGCTGCCCGAGAGGCCTGGGGAGCCCAGCGGGATGCAGGGCCGGAGCCCGGGGGYGCGGAGCAACGGGCAGCTCCAGCCACCCCGCAGCGCAGGGATCTGGCCGGGAGCGGTGCGTTCGGGACAGGCCGTGCAGCACTGCACCGGCACTTCTGGGACGAGGCCTCCGCCTCCGCCTCCCCGGCCAGGGCTGCTCCGTCCGTGTCGCTCGGTGCGCAGGGATCACCAGCGCGAACGCCTGCGCGGCACAGCGCGGGGCTGGGATGACGGGCTCTGCGGGACCATGCCCAGCGCTTTGCTCTCCTTGCAGCAGCCCAAACGGTGAAGCAACGGCTCAGCATCAAACCACTTCCTTCCTCTCTCGTCCACTGCGAGCCACTCGACGGCCCAGGGCGCCTCTGGATTCACGGGACCCCGACTGGATCAGGCACGAGGACTCTTGCCCCGGGCAGCAGAGTCCAGCCTGGGCCAGGCCCTCTCCCGCAGGGACGTGCTGCCGGGGACCCGCTGTCCTCTCCGGGGCCGTGCTCTCAGCCCTCCTTGGCAGGGCTCCACAGCCAGGCGGCTGCTCTTGCAGCATCCGTTTGAGCCGCTTCTCCGTCGGCCCCTTGGAGCCAGCGCCGYGCTCCCTGCCACGAGCGAGCGGTGCCCGAGGCGGCCCCGCACCCTGCCGCGCAGGCTGCCTCCCTCCCCGGCGGCCTGAGCTTGCAGCAGGGTCACCTCGGGCTGCAGCTCTCCCACCCCCCGATCGCCCCGAGCTCCAGGGAAGACGCCAACGCCTGCTCTCGCCCCACAAGCGATGCAGGGTGCAGGCGGCGCGTGGCTGCCCGGGCGGCGAGGGCAATGCCGCGGCGCGGGCTCTCGGGGCGCGTGGCAGCGCCGGGGAGGGGGGGACAGACCCGCAGCAGCTCAGACAGGAGCTGCCGTGCGCAAATCCTGGCACCCGCCTTGAGCCCTGCAGGCTGCTCCATCACCCCTCGGGGAGGCAGGAGGAACCAGAGGCAGCGCGGAGGACGCTAGGACGGCTCTGTACAAGGGGAGACCCGGCAGACGGCACCCTTCGGCCTGGAGAAGGGAAGRCGGAGGGGGGACAGGGAGCCCCGCGGACAGSAGCRCMTGAGGAAGGGAATAGGGAGCAGTGRAGCGGGGAACTTGTTGCCACAGGATGATGTGGAAGACGAGTCTAYGATGAACTCAGAAACAAGGAGGCAGGTTTAAGGGTTAACGACCAGCAAGGGCTGCCGAGCACAAGAATGCGGATCTGGTCTCTTCACAGAGCGCTGGAAGGAGGTAATCCAGGGAAGCATCGCTCTGTCGGGGTCCTCTTTCCTTTGCCTGGACATCTGCTCCGGGGCACCGGCACAGGCAGGTCCCTGGCCTGGGCAGCCCTGCTCCGTGCCAGCAGAGCATGGGCACGCGGAGGCAGCGAGCCGCGCTCTGGAGACGTTTGCCAAGGGACTGCCAACGCCGAAGCCTGCAGCAAGGACCTTCGATGGTGGAGAGAAGAGCCCCTGCTTGGGGCTGAAGCGCGAGGGAGGCAGCCGCAGCAGCCGCGATTAGTCAGCGGCGAAGGTCAGGAAGTGCTGCAAGCTGCTGCCTGCCGTCTGGCCTGCTGGACCGGCCCCGCTCGCCCCGGCGCCCGCAGCAGCAGCAGCAGCCCTGCACCGCTGCAGCACTGACAGGGACCCGGCTGCATAAAACAGACACTCCCGTGACTCAGGTCTCATCACGTCGGGGCCGCACGACGGCTCAGCGCGAGCAGGGGGATTGCAGGTCTCTCCCAGAGCTGCGGCGAGAGGAAGGCGGTAACTGCAAATGGTTTCAGAGTTTCGCTTTCTGCCTGCAACAGCCTGGGAGGTTCTCCAAACCCCCCTTGCTCTGCGGCTGCCGACGCTGAAGTCCCAAGGCCAGCAGGGACCGTTATTATTTCCTTGTCATGCCCTGCGCAGTCAGGATCTCATCCGAGCTGTCCAAGACAGCCGGGCAGCTGGGCATCTACGCAGGCGTTTGCCCGTCCAGCTTCCCGGGCCCTGCGGGGTGCTGCTCAGCGGCTGGTTCCTTCCACCACAAAAYGCTGCTCCTTGTCTCTCTCCAGGCACAGCCCCTGGCAGCCCCCAGCCCTCCGGCTCACCGGAGCCGCGTGCCAGCGCCAGCCCTCCCGGAGGCACCGCTCCCGGAGCAGGCACGCGGCCTGGTGCCACCTGTGCCTGCACCAGGCAGCACCCAGCGCTGCTGGGCTCAGGGAGGCCGGCTGCTCGGGGCTATGGGGCTGCTAGGGCTATGGGGCCGCTCGGGGCTATGGGGCTTGGTGCCAGGGCAGGGTGCCCAGGCTGCTTGGGGCTATGGGG
>NW_020451209.1:22052-37734 GCF_003343035.1 Apteryx rowi | reverse complement strand
GATGCAGGGTGCCTGGCTTGAATGCTGGGTGCTCGGCACCGGCACAGGGCACCGGGCTTGGATGCTGGGTGCTCAGCACCGCCGCAGGGTGCCTGACTTGGATGCTGGGTGCTCAGCACAGGCACAGGGCGCCTGGCTTGGAGGCTGGGTGCTCAGCACGGGCACAGGGCACCTGGCAGCGCTGGCGGTGCCACAGAGCCTACGTGTGACGCGGGGCCGTGAGCTGGCGCTGCGCAAGGGCCCTGCGGGCTGGCGGGCTGCGCCCAGCCGGGGAAGGGTGGGCTGGCTGCCAGCCTCCCCCCCAGCACGCCCCGGCTGAGGGGCTCTTGGGGGCACCCTTGGGGCTGAGCCCTCGCCTGGCGTCGCGTGCAGCCCCCTTCCTGGGACCGGACAGGGTTTCAGCTCACAGCTTCTCCCGTCCAGGGCAGCCTGCCCGGCAGGAGGAAAGCTGGACCGGACACGTGCTGCGAGGGTTTGAGCTCCGGCTGTGCCCAGCACACCTCAAGACTAGCAGCAGGAGAGTGTTTTACAGCACGGGGGCTCCTCCGAGGGGACAGGACAGAGCAGAGCAATGGGCTGATCTRTGGGCTGGCCTCGTGGAAAGGGGAAATCACCCAGCAGGGATGGGGCAATGTTAATGCTGTTGCAAGGTCCCGTCTGAGACACTTGGACCATGTTCAAGAGCCAGGAAAAGCTACCGGAGCAGTCAGGGTGATGGATGGCTTTATCAGGGGTTGAAACATGAGTGTATAAATAAACCGGAGCAAACTACAGGGAGGGAGAAGGCGAAAGATGACATTGTAAAGCATGCTGGCTAAAGGGGAGGCTGGAGGCGGTGAGGGGCACGTGGTCACCAGAGCCGAGAGCGTGGTTCTGGGACAGTCCCACTTCCCCGACCCRCTCCGTCCGCCCTGGGGAGCAGGACGGAGCCCAGATGTGCCGGGACGGAGCCCAGCTGCCCTGCAGCGGGGGCTGGGGGCGCCGTGCCTGCGACAGGAGCCAGCCCCCCTGCGCAGCACGCGCTGCCAAGCGAGGCTGGGGCGCGCGGGTCGGACGGGGCTGGCCACCGCCCTCCGGCCTCCCTCTGCCAGCTCAGGGCGCCAGGGGAAGCAGCGGCAGAGGCCAGGCACGAACGGGAGGGCTGGGGGGGCCTGTCCGTTCTCTGGTGCGAGCCCAGGCCCAGCTCCTGCAGCCTGCACAGCTAGGTTATTCGGAGGGTGTCTGAGCCACACACGCAGGTGCATTAGCCGGGTGCAAAGCAAAGTCCTGAGCGGAAAAGTAGGGGAGTTTGGGGGTTTCCTGCCTAAGGCAGGCTCAGATCAGAGTCTAGAGCAGCCACCTAGAAGTTGTCATTGTCATCTGCAGGTTTGCTCAGGGAGACCCTGAGTGAGAGCTGCAGCTGGCTACCGCCGTCTCGTGTGCCCCCCGGGCACATGCAATGGGAGATGAACAGCCAGACGCTGTCGGCGGTGCTGGCCACACGCCACCTGCAAGGGATCCCCCCCGCAAGAGCGACCGAAAGGCCGGGAGACCCTGCCGGGGCGAGCGCTGCCCCAGCGGGGAGCAGGGAAGGTGTCCTCGTAGAGAGGGATTTCGTCGTTGCCAGAGACCCAGTTTGGCAGCGGAAGGGAAAGAGATGCTTCCCTCCAGGGGAGCCTGTTTTAGGCCGGGCCTGGAAAGCTAAAGGGAACAGACTGCAGGACTAAACCTTCGTGGTTGCCTGGATACAGGGGAGCTTGGCTTGTTTATGTTCACTAGGTGCGAGGAGAGYGGCTGGGGCCCAAAGGTCCTCCCGACCGAGCTGCAGGAACACGCGGGGTGAACAGCCCCCACCCGCAGCGGGAGGCAGAGCACGGCACCGGGGGCTCTGCGGGGTCACCCCGTGATACCTCGTCCGCATGCCGGTCACGTTAATTAYGGCCTGTCGCTGGGGTTAACGGGAGACGGGCTGTCAGCCCAGCGCGGCTGGAGAGGAACGTGGGGACACACGAGCGGTGTGGATGTAACACGCTCACCCCCCCGAAGGCACCAGACCTGACACCRCGCAGCACCTCGTTAGGGAACTAGGGCAGCACATGGTGAGCATCAGGTGGACTGAAATCTGGTAACCGAAACACAACAAGCGTCACCCACCAGCCCTGGTGCCCCGGGGACAGGGGACGGGGCTGACCCCCTGCCTGGCAGCCCTCCGAGGGATGGGGGACAGGGCTCGGCCCCACCAGGGCCACACACGGCCAYGGCCTCCGAGCCGCAGGTCAGGTCAGGCTAGGCCTTGCCCGCGGCCCCAGGGCCAGGCCGTGACCYCGGTAACGGGCCGAGGCTCCGCGGCGCGCTAGGCCCGCACCCGCCCGTTGCCACGCAGGCACCGCCGCGCCTAGCAACAGGAGGGGCCCGTGCTGCGCGCTGATTGGTGGACTGGGCGGGGTGGGTGGGGCTGACCGGCCGCGCCCCGGTGGGCGGGCACGAGCCGCTGAAGGGGCGGTGCGGCGCCCGCGGGGGGGCGTGGCCTCCGCGCGGCGGGGGCCGCCCGGCGCCGCTGATTGGCGGCGGCGGGCGGGGCCACGTGACCGCCGCCCGCGGTCACCTGACGTCTCCCGAGGCAGAGCCCCGAGGTGGCGGCGGTGCGCGCAGGTGAGCCGCGGGCCGGGCCGCGCCGCGGCCGGAACCGGAACCGGAACCGGAACCGGATCCGGGGCCCGAACCGGAGCCGCGGCTCGGGCCGGGCCGGGCTGGGCTGAGTCCGGGCCCCTGGTTCTGTCCGGTCCATCCCGGTGTCCCCGTGCCCAGCCGGTCCGGTGCGGTTCGGTCCGGTGCGGTCTGCCAGGGCTGTCCCGTGCTCCTCGGGCCGGCGCCCAAGCTGTCCGTGTCCGGCTGTTCCATTCAAGGTGCCTCTGCCCGGTCCGGTTCCCCCTCTGCCCCGCTCGCGGTGCCCCAGTCTTGCCCCCTCCCTGTCCCGGTTTCCCCACGGTCCGGTCCGGTTCTCTCTGGTCCGGTCCGATCTGCGCCCGCCTGTCCCAGCTGCCCCACAGCCTGGCCTCGCCCCCCCCGTCCGTCTCCCTCTGCCGCAGCCCAGACCCTGCTGCCCATGCGAGTGCCCTGGCAGGTCCCCCCTGCCCCGAGGGTGCTGCCGGGCGCAGGGAGCCGGCACCGGGCTCTTGCCGGGGCACCGGCGAGGGTGGGTCTGCGCCAGGCTGGCCCGGTTCTGCGCCGGGTCTCCTGGGACCTGCAGYGGCCCTAGCCCCCCTCTTGCCTGTCCCTTGCAGCACCCGGCCRCCCGCAGCGCCCTGCCATGGCCAGCAGCGGGGCCCCCGGCTCCCCGCCCCGGCAGAACGGCCCTGGCTCCGTGCTGGATGAGGACGAGGAGGAGGACGACCCGGCTCTGGGCTGCGACGGTGATCTGGAGGTGAACCCCTACGATGGGCTGCCCTTCTCTTCCCGCTACTACGAGCTCCTGCGGCAGCGCCGCGACCTGCCCGTCTGGACCACCAAGTACAGCTTCATGGAGCACCTGGAGGGCAACAGTGGCATCGTCCTGGTGTCCGGGGCTCCTGGCACGGGCAAGAGCACGCAGGTGAGGAGGGGGCTGTGCCAGGGCAGCCGGGAGCGCCCGGCCCCACCGGCACAGCGTGAGGTTGGGGAGGGCCAGGCTGCTGTCTGGGAGCCCGGCACAGGGCTGTGGTACCGACTGCTCCGTGGACAGTCCCTTCCTGCGCCCTCGTGGCAGCTAAGAGTCATTCCTGCTCCGAATAGCTCTGATGTTGCTGTCAGCAGCTGCTCTGTCCTGCCCGGAGGCAGCTGCCTTCCCTGTGGGTCCTGTGTGCGGATCTGACCTGCCAGCTGTGCTGTGGGAGAACCACAGCCCACGTGGCACGGAGAAAACCGGACCCTATCCCCGGCAGAGCGGGCTGGCTGCGCTCGCTCCCCGGCGCGCCAGGGCCGGCCCTGCGGTGTGGCGTCAGTCAGTGTTTACTGCGCGGCTGGCAGGCGTTCAGGGCTGTGCTGAAACCGGGAGATCTGAGCCCGGACAGGGCTGCGGGAGGGAGGCAGGAGCACGGAGATCCTGGCACCCCTGGGTAGCCTGCGGGGCGGGCAGAGGAGCTGACTGCCGGGGCTGCGGCCCGGGATGGCTCCCAGCTCTGCGGCGCAGCACCCGGGAGGGCGCGAGCCCGGAGGACGGGCAGGGCCGTGCGGAGCCAGCCAAGCCAGCCAGCCTGCGCCGGGAGCGGGGCCGGTGGGAGTGAGCTGGGCCAGGTGCTCCAGGCCTCGGCGCGGGAGCGGGGAAGGCGGCGCTGCTGTTTCCGCTCTGGGAGCCGCRCGGAGGCATGCGGGCAGAGGGAGCGGTCCTGCCCCGGCACCGCGTGTCCGGGGCGGCGGCGGCAGGCTAGGGCAGCCAGGCTGGACAGTGCCAAGCAGGTGGCAGGCGCGGGGTGCCAGGATCCTGCCTGCCCCAGCACGTGTGTCCAGGGACGCTGACCTCCTCTGACAGTGCTGGCACGGCACCTGGAGGCATCGTCACGCAGACTTTGACCGGGGGAGGGTTCACCTGGAAGCTGCTGGGGTAGCTGTGGGCCTCAGCAGGGCCGTATGCGATTCGGAGCAAAGCTTGGCAGCTCGGAGGCCCTGTGGGATTATCAGGGTGTTGCCAGCGGGGCTCTGGGCCACTTGCCCAAAACACCTCCCTTGGGTGTAACCAGGCCGCAGCAGCTGGCCCGGGGATTCAGCTCCGAGCACAGCCCTGTCCGTGCGGTCCCKTCTGGGGGAAGAAGGACCCTGAGCGCGGCTTGTGCAGGCCTTGGCCTCCTCTGGCCCCAGAGCGGGGCTTTCTTAGGTGCGGGTGCCCTGCGTGAAGTCCCTGCAGGACTCTGGAAAGACCGTGCCCTGAGCAGGCAAGCAGACCTGGCCTGACTCACAGGACTGCACGAAGCATCCGACCCTGTGTGGTGGTGCGACAACACCCCTCTAATTTGACGTTTCTACCCAAAGAGGGAAGAAGCGACGCACAAGCCGGGTCCCTTTGCCGTTTTCGTGGCAGAGGGCTGCCTGCGCTCTGTGCTGGCACCYTCACCGATCCTTGCGGGCGGAGCGGAGGCAGCGGGGAGAGCCCAGAGCTGTGCACGGAGATACGTCCGAGCAGGGCTGATTCTTGGGGACTTGCAGGGCCAGGYGGAGGAGCAGACTGCAAGCCCACCCGTGGCTACTGCCGGCGCCTGGTAGCATGCAGTCCCGGACGCGAGGCTGACGGCGCGAGCTCTCGCRCAGCCGAGAGCTCTCCGAGGGCAGGTCTTCGAGCAGGTCTTTGCCTSCCGGGCCTGTCTGTGCCTCCGGGTGCTGTACAGACACCGGGGAGCAGYGGGACCGCTTGTGCACCGGTGATGCATGGGGCACTGAGCAAGTGGGTGAGGTGGGCTGGGGTGTTGCAAGCAGAGTTAAATGGCAAATTCTGGTCTCCAGTGCCTGAGGAGCATCCGCGTGATCCCAGGAGCCTGTCCCGCGCTACCTGGCTGGATGCTCGGGACGCAGCTGTCACCTTGATGCTGCTTTCCTGCCTCACACCTTAGGGCTTCTGAGGTGGTCAGCAAGCCCTGTGGCCCCGCAGGGAGGGGCTCGAGCCCCTGCCACAGGCTCGTGGCTGCTGCAGGGTCCCGTGGACTTCGCCAGTGGCCGCTCACCTGCCCCCTTTGCCGTGGGTAGCAGCCGCCTTCCTGACCTGGGGCCTGCTCAGGCCTTCCCTGCAGAGACGGCAGGTGACGGGAGAGGGACCAAAGAGGAGCAAGGGGCCAGTTCTCCTAATGAAGGCATGAACGTGCAGTTAGGGGGTGTATCCCGCAATCCCAAACCCCAAGCGTGGCGGACTGGAAAGGTGCGGAGAAGGGCAGCGGGGACTGGTCAGAGGAGGAGCGGCCTCTCTGCAAGGGAAGGACTGACAGACCAAGACTTTGATGTGGACAAGAAGTTATGTCCCTTGTAACTTCTCTGCCCGCAGAATGACGTGGCAGGGTGGAGATGCACAGGGCAGTYGTCCCGGGCCCTTACCACGAGAGCCGGGGGCCACGGTGTCTCATAGGGATGAGACTGTGGAGCTCCCTGCACAGGATGCTGTGGGCTGAGAAATAATGGTAACTTGGGAAGTCAAGTCCCTGAGGAGCTACTGAATGCTTCTTTATAACCTCTGGCTCAGGAAGTCCTACAGACGCGTTTCTGGGAGGTTTGGCTCGGAGGAGGATCTCTCTGCGCTTGCCCTGTTCCTCTGCCAGAGCCGTGGGCGGTCCGGGACCGGCAGGGCTCCTGTCTCGCCCGTCYGGGCAACGGTCCTCGGGCTGCTGGAGCCCGGGACCTCGCCGCCAGCTGCGGCGGCCGGTTGGGAGGGTTGGCAGACGGCACCATCTCGCCCAGCTCCTGCTGTGGTGGCGGTTGGAGCTGGGATCCCAGGAAACTCGCAGATGCTCCTCGCTCAGATGTGTGGAGCTGCCACCCCCTCCAGACCGTCTGGCCTCTGCGCTGCCCCGCACGGGGGTGGCGATGTCCGGGCCCCTTCCCTTCCCTTCCCTTCCCTTCCCTTCCCTTCCCTTCCCGGGGCTGCAGCGCTTTCTTGTCGCCGTGTGTTCGAGGCGGCTCAGCGTGGTCTTTCCCTGGCGTCTCTCGCTGCCCCACGCAGAGCCCCGGGAGCGCTCGGGGGACCCCGCGAGGGGGCCGTGGCGTCGCGCTGTGCAAAGCTTGGTCGTGCTGCAGGGCGTCCCTGAGCGCCAGCAACAGGGAGGGGAACGCCCCGCGCTCCTGGCCAGCGCGGCGGTGCCTCCAGGCCCCGGACGGACGCTTCTTCCTTGCAGATCCCGCAGTGGTGTGCGGAGTACGCCCTCTCCCTGCAGTTTGCGCACGGCCTGGTGGCCTGCACCCAGCCCCACAGCCTGGCCGCCCTCAGCCTCTCGCTTCGCGTGGCGGACGAGATGGACCTTAACCTGGGCCACGAGGTCGGCTACTGCGTCCCGCACGAGGACTGCTGCACCGCGGAGACCATCCTGAGGTGAGGGGCACGGCGCGGCCGGCAGTGGAGCCCGCACTCGCCTGCCTTCGCCCGCCGGCCGGGCCCCTGCCGGGCGGCGCAGTGCTGGGAGTGCCGGTCGCGCTGCGCTGTAATCCCGCTGCGTTCCCCGGCTGCGGCGTAATCCCTTAATCCGTCCTGGCTGGGCTGGGGGAGCGATGAACTCGGCTGCCTGCTCCCTGGCAGGGTGAGTGTTGCTTCCTGAGCTCTGGTGGGAGCGGGGAGGGGGCGAGCGGCCGCGTGGGGACATCGGGTGGTGGGTTTCCAGCCCGCGCTGCTTCCCCCACGGCCTGACGGGGCCGGGGCTGCGGCAGGTACTGCTCCGACGAGATGCTGCTGCGGGAGATGACGTCGGACCCGCTGCTGCGCCAGTAYGGCGTCATCGTGCTGGACGAGGCGCAGGAGCGCACGGTGCCGACGGACGTGCTGCTGGGGCTGCTGAAGGACGTGCTGCGCCAGCGCCCCGAGCTCAAGGTGGTGGTGGTGACCTCGCCGTGCCTGGAGGAGCGACTGCGTGCCTTCTGTGGCGACCCGCCCGTGGTGCGGGTGCCGGAGCCCGGCCCCCCGCCGCGGCTGCTCTACAGGGAGCCGCAGGCCCGCGGGCACGTGGCGGCCGCCTGCCAGGCCGTGCTGGACGTTCACCGGCGGCAGGAGCCCGGCCACGTGCTGCTCTTCCTGGCCAGCGAGCAGGTGGGCAGCTCGGGGACGTCACCGTGCCGCGAGCGCGGGGAGAGGGAAAGGCGCTGGGGGCGGGGAAGGGGGAAGGAGAGGTCTGGCTGGGGATCCCTTTCTGCGGGCGCGGAGGGAAGCGCTGAGAAAGGCTGGGGGCCGCTCTGTGCTGGGGGCGTTGGGGGATGAGACTGTGTGAAGCGGGACATCTCTGCCGGGAGCTGCCGCACGGTGCGGGCTCAAGGATCCCTCTGCGCGGAGCAGGCGGGAGCTGGCCGGATGGGCACGGAGCAGCGCGCCCTGGCCCCGGGGATGTGGGGCGGCTTGCCGCGGTGGCGGGACCTTACTGCTGTCCCCCCCGTCCCTCCCTGCAGGAGATCACCGAGTGCTGCGAGGCAATCAAGACCGAGGCCGTGGCCCTGAACCCGGGGCTGGGCCCGCTGCTGGTCCTACCCCTGCATCCCGGCGTGGGGCGCGCGGCCCAGAAGGTGTACGAGACGCTGGAGGAGAAGGGCCGAGAAAGGAGGGTGATCGTCACGCACTGGCTCRCGGACTCATCCTTCTCGCTGGGGACCGTGCGCTTCGTCATTGACTCAGGGCTGGAGCTGCGCAATGTGAGCGATGCTGGCCTGTGCYGGCGGCGCGCGGACGGGGAGCCGCGCGGCTGCGAGCGGCGGGCCTGGRTCTGTCTGCTCTGGGTGCAGTCAGCGGTGCGGGGAGGGAAGCTCCCGGGGTCTCTGCCGCCGGCCTGAGCTTGGTGAGTGGAAAAAGAGAGGCTGGGGAGGGAGCGGGGGCTGCGGGTGCCTGTGCCCTCTGCTCCTCGAGGGCTCCCGCTGAGCGATGCCCCAGGCTGCAGCATGGAGCGTGTGACCCCCGTGTTGGGGCCCAGCTCGCCTCAYAGCGGCACCACGGCGGTGGGGCGCAGGAAGCTTTGGAGCCGGCRGGGGCACGGCTGCGGCTGTCCTTTCTCACGGCCTCATCCTGCAGGTTTACAACCCCCGGATCCGGGCAGAGTCCCAGGTGCTGCGGCCCATCAGCAAGAGCCAGGCAGAGTCCCGCATGCAGCGAGCCGCGGGCAGTCCCCCAGGTGAGAGCCCCGGCCCCACGCGTCCCACGGGCAGCCGAAACAGGGGCAGGAGGACGCCCTGAATGTGCCTCTCCAGGCCCGGCTGTCGTCCCACCCCATGCGGGGCCCGCGGCAGCCGCGTAGCTGCGGTCTCCCACCTTGCCCYGGACCCTAACCCTGCCCTGCGGGCCTGGCTGCGCGTGGTGCCCTGTCCCTGCTGTGCTCCATCCTCCGACGGTCACAGCTCACAGCCTCTTGCCTGCAGGCACCTGCCTGCGCCTCTACTCGGAGGCCTTCTACGAGCAGCGCCTGCCCCCCAGCCCCGCGCCCCACGTGAGCGAGACCAGCCTCAGCCGCCTGGTGCTGCTGCTGAAGCGCCTGGACATCGCCGACATGGGCCAGTGCGACTTCCTCGACCGGCCAGGTAGCGCCCGCGGGGCGCAGAGGGGCCCGGCATGGGGGAGGCTTGTCGGGACCGCCGAGCGTTTCTGCCCCACACCGAGGAGCCGGAGGCTGACAGAGCCGGCGAGGCTGGGGCGGCTGCTGCGCCTGTGGGGCCAGCGCTCTCCGCAGCCCTGGTTCTCCTCGGAGAGAGGCGGCGGGGCCCCGCGGGTGCGGGCGGAGGGTGGGCAGCGCTGCCTGCTCCTGCAGCCAGCTGATGCCCTGCCCCAGCCCCCGAGTCGCTGATGCAGGCGCTGGAGGACCTGGACTACCTGGCAGCCCTGGACGACGACGGGAACCTCTCGGAGGTGGGGATCATCATGTCGGARTTCCCGCTGGACCCCCAGCTGGCCAAGGCGCTCATCGCCTCCTGCGAGTTCGACTGCGTTGAGGAGATGGTCAGCCTGGCTGCCATGCTCACAGGTACCGCGGGGGCCGGGGCCGGAGCCGGAGCCGGAGCCAGGCGTGCCGTGGGCACAGGGGATGGCGTGGCTCCCGGGAGCAGGCGCTGGAGAGATGTGCTGACCCTTCCCTCTGCGCTGTCCCCAGTTTCCCCCTGCTTCGTGCCCCCTTCTGCGCACCTGGAGGAGGCTGTGACCGCRTGCCGACGGGCCCTGCTGCACCCGGACGGAGACCACTTCACCCTCATCAACGTGTTCAACGCCTTCCAACAGCGTGAGTGCGGGGCGGGGGCTCGGCTGCGGGTGGGACCGAGCACCCCGCGAGGCTCCTGCAGCTCCCTTGCACGACCCCYGTCCCTTTCTGGAGCAAACGCTAGCGCTGTGATGGCAACAGCGTCCAGCTGCTGCAGCCTGGCTGCGAGGGGGTCCCAACCCGGGTGTGGGGGCCRCGTTCCCTGCGCTGTCCCTGTCCCCGCTGCGTTGCAGGGGACGTGGTCTGTGGGAGCTGTGGTGCCTGGTTTCACAGCCCACGAGCCCCTGGCCCAGCCAGAACACCAGCTTCGGGGTGTTTCAGAATGGTTGAGGTTGGCAGGGACCTCTGGAGATCTAGTCCGACCCCCTGCTCAAGCAGGGTCRCCTGGAGCAGGTCGCCCAGGACCTTGTTCAGTYGGGTTTTGAGCATTTCCAAGGATGGAGACAGCACAACGCTGGGCAACCAGCTTCCGAGCAGGGGCCTCCGCTTCCCCAGCGCTGGCCCCRCTCGCGCTGAGCCCCCTCTGCCCGCAGACGACGCGGACGAGGGCTGGTGCCGCAAGCACGCGGTGAGCGGGGAGGCGCTGCGGCTGGCGGGCGTCGTGCGGGCCGAGCTTCTGGAAGTGATGCGGCGCATCGAGCTGCCCGTCTCGCCCCCCGCCTTCGGCACCGACAGCAACGTGCTCAACCTGCAGAGAGCTCTCATCTCCGGCTACTTCCTCAAGGTGGGCTGGGGGCCCGCGAGGGTCCCTGCCGTGCGGGGCGAGGGGGCGGCTCCTGGCAGCCCCACTCGCTCCCCCCACTTYGCCCCCCAGGTGGCCCGGGACATCGACGGCTCCGGCAACTACGTGATGCTGACGCACAAGCACGTGGCCCACCTGCCCCCCACCTGCTGCTACCTGCTGCGGCGGCCTCCCCGCCGCCTGCCCCCCTGGGTCCTCTACCACGAGTTCACCATCTCGCAGGACAACTGCCTCCGCGTGGTCTCGGAGATCCAGCCCCAGATGTGAGCACCCGGGGAAGGGGAAGGGCTGGATCGCGCCCGGGCTGCGCCTGCGCCTGGCTCCGGAGCTGGTGCCAGCCCAGGAGCACAGCGGAGCCAGGGGCGACGCCTGGCCCGGCGCGGGGGCTGGCGATGGGACGGCCCCGTCCGGGGGAGCAGGAAGGCTGCTCCCAGCGAGGYCTCCTTGGAGGCAGCCCCGGGCCCCGTCTTCTCCCCGCCGGGGCTGGCTGCCCCTCCGCTGCCCCTCCGTCTCCCCTAGGCTGGTGGAGCTGGCGCCCCAGTACTACCTGAGCAACCTGCCGGCCAGCGAGAGCCGCGACCTGCTCACGGAGCTGCGGGAGAAGGTGGCGGTAGCRGAGGACGTGCCCGCGGTGCCTGAGCCGACGCTGGAAGAGGCGGCTGGAGGGGAGGACGAAGAGAGGGAGGTCTGCGTGGTGCAGTGAGCAGGAGCCGCCGGAGCCCTCTGCGCGGAGGGGCTGCTCGGGCCCAGCCGCGACGGCGGGGGACGCGGGAGCCCGGGGGGCAGCGCCGCTGCCAGGGCTGTCCCGTTCCCCGGGGAGGGAGGGCGGGCAGAGCCTGCAGCGACGACAGCGCTGCGCCGCAGCTGCAGCGGGGCCGCGGGGCCAGCCCCAGGGCGTCTCCCCGGGGGCAGAGCCCGGYGCGGCGGAGGGGGGGCCCCGTGCCGGCGCGTTGCGCTGGAGCTCCCTGCCGGGCTCCCTCCACCTGGGGCTGCTCCGGCGGCGGGGGCCGGGCCCTGCTGTCCGGCTCCCCGCGCCGCTCGGGGGAGCAGCTCCCCAGGGGCCGCGGGGCTGCTGCGGGTTTCGCCTGTATAAAGTTTTGTGACCTTTGCTCCCGGCCTGGAGTCGGTAATTGCAGGGCGAGGTGGCGTCCGCGCCGGCGGGGTCTGGCCGGGCTGGGGGACGTCTGCCCTCGCTGCGCGTGTGCTGCTGCTCCTGGGGCTGGAGCCGGGGTCCAGCCGGGCCACCAGGGCCGGGGGGAGCAGAGCCCCATCCCGCAGGGCCAAGGGCTCCGTCGCTGCGCCGGCCCAGCCGCGCTGCCCTGCCGCTGGYGCTGCCGGGGCTCCCTCTGCTCCCGGAGCCTTGTGTCCTCCGGGGCAGCGCTGGCTGCTCCCATCCCAGCTCCTCCACCCAGCCCCACGCGGGGGCTTTCTGAGCGTGGTGCATCCCCAGCCTCGCTCACCTCGCCCCTCCGGTTCTAGGTACCGCGCCTCTGCCTCCGCTCTCGCCAATGCTCCGAGGGGCAGCCCTGGCCTTTGCGCCGGGTCTTCCCCTCCGCGGTCGCTCGCCCTGTTCTGCAGAAGCGGAGGGGAAGCTGTGGCCTGCGGGGGTGGCAGGCAGCCGTCTGGATGTGCCGGAGGCTCAGCTGCTCCGGCCCGGCATGCGGCCCCCCCGTGCTCGCTCCGCGCCTCCATGGGGGCTGGGGTGCACGTGGGGACGGGGATGGTTCCCTGCCCCAGCGTCGCCTCCAGCTTTGCAGCRCTTGGTGCTTTCCCTCGCTGCTCCCTGCGGCAGCGTGCCAGGTGGGCTGGGGGCTCCGGGACCGTTGGCGGTTGTAGGGAGCCGCTCTGTCCCTGCCGCAGCCTGGCTGCGCTTGGCAGCTCCCGGGAAGGGCCCCGAGGCTCYGCAGCGCGGTCCTGGGGTGCCCGAGCCTCGAAGGCTGGGCAGCGAGAGGTGACGGCAGGGTTTCTCCCCCGCCCCCGGCCGAGGCGCAGCCCGAACTTCCCCCTCGCCTTCTAGGAACCCCAGAAAGTACGTGAGCCAYGCAACTCATTCCTCGCTACCCCTTTCCAAGCCTGGATTTGCTGGGCTCTGGCCGGGGGCGGAAGCTGCCCCCGCCGCGGTCGCTCCCAGCCCCCTCACCCCGTGTCGTGCCTGCCTCCGTGGCCAGGCTCCGCTGGAAGGGGCCGCTGCCCCCAGCTTGGGGGGCAGCAGGGCTCCCCCGTGGTCCTGCTCCGGCACGGCCGAGCGTGGGGGCAGCGGGGCAGGGTGCTGCCCCGGCGCCCGTCCCCATCCCYGGGGCTGGGGCCAGAGGAGGGCCGGGACCCTGCCAGGCTGCGCGGAGCCGTCGCGCAGCGGGAGCGGGGCTGCTCTTTGCAGGCACAGGGTGGAGGCAGCTGCTGTGCCTGCCCCTGCCCCAGATCATCCTTCCATTCCCAGCTCTGGGCTGCGTCCCATGGGAGCCRTGGCCGGGGCAGCTGCTCAGCCGTGGGAGGGAAGGGGCACAGCACCAAGTGCTGTGGGCGCCCGGCTGCTGCTGCGCCCCAGACCTCTGCACCGACCTGCGCCTTGCTGCTCCCTCCTCCAGCCTTCCTGCTGCCGCCGCGCTCCTGCCTCCCCGCGGCCCCCCCGGTACAAACGCCAGCTCCCCGCCGTGCCTGCATCCCCGCGTCCCTGCCGCTTCCCCAGCCCTGTGCGGGCAGAGCTGTTCCCAGCCCCGACRCTCGTCCAGGGCTGGCTCCCGCTCCCGGGGCTTCTCTGCCGCACGGAGACGGGCTGTTCCCCGCCGTGTGCCCAGGGCTGTCCTGCACCCCAGCCTGGCCCCAGGCGCCGTGCCCGGTCGTCCCCTCCAGACCGCGCCGCTGTGCCTGCGAACACCTCCCCGGGCTGGCGGCAGGGAGAGCCGTGGTGGCCGCCTTCCCGCGCTCCGGCCCCTGTCCGGCGCGGCCGTGCCCTCCCCTGCGATGCACCGGGCTCCGTGCGGCACGCGGCGCGGTGCAAACCCTGCTGCAGGGCCTGCGGGCCCCCGTGGCTGGGGATCTGCGTGCAAGGGTGCTGAGCACCCCTCCCGGCCCTGCGGTGTCCACTCGCCCCCGTCCAGGYGGTGCCCAGGCGGGAGGGGGCAGCCCCCTTCTCACGGCCCCGGCGATGCCCATGGACGGGGCAGGCAAGGGGCCCCTGCCGCTTCCCGYGCCGGGCAGCGCCCGTGCCGAGGCTGAGGTTTGTGGGCCGGGGGCTGAAGTCAGGTCCTGGTTCGCGGCTCCTCCCCGTGAAGCTTTCTCCTCTTCTAAGAACTGTGATGCTTTGTGGGTTTGGTTTCAATCCTGGGCAGCCCCACGGGGTCCCGGCTCGGTATATAGTGGGCCAGCTCAGCACCCCCAGACCCTGCTGAGCCAGCTGGAGCAGCGCGCATTGCCGACACAGCAAGGTAGGCACGGCGGGGGGGCCAGGGCCGCCGCGAGCGCTGTCACCTTGTCCCCGGGGACCCCCAGGAGCTGCCAGGCGTGGGGCAGCCCCGGCGCAGGGATGCTGCTGCTGCTGCTGCTGCATGCAGGGCCGCAGCCTCCAGCCGGGGAGAGGCGTCCACTGGGCCGGGGCCGGAGGGGTTGGGACGTCCTGTCCACCGGCAGCCAGGTGCGAGGCTTCTCCACCTGCTCCCACCCAGCACCGCTCCCTTCCCCAGTGCCTGATCCTGCTGCCATCCTGGGGCTGAGGCTGCTCTGCCCTCGCCTGTCCTGCAGCCAGCATAGGCCTGGACACGGCCGGTCCCCTTCACCTGGATGTGGCCAGTTCCCTTCACCTGGATGTGGCCAGTTCCCTTCACCTGGTCACGGCCAATTCCCTTCACCTGGACATGGCCGGTCCCCTTTGCCTGGGACATGGCCGGTTCCCTTCACCCGGACACGGCCGGTCCCCTTCACCCAGACACGGCCGGTCCCCTTCACCTGGACACGGCCGGTCCCCTTCACCCAGACACGGCCGGTTCCTTTCACCCGAACACGGCCGGTCCCCTTCACCTGGACACGGCCGGTCCCCTTCACCCGGACGTGGCCGGTCCCCTTCACCCGGACACGGCCGGTCCCCTTCACCCAGACACGGCCGGTTCCTTTCACCCGAACATGGCCGGTCCCCTTCACCCGGACACGGCCGGTCCCCTTCACCCGGACACGGCCGGTCCCCTTCACCCGGACACGGCCGGTTCCTTTCACCCGAACATGGCCGGTCCCCTTCACCCGGACACGGCCGGTTCCCTTCACCCGGACATGGCCGGTCCCCTTCACCCGGACGTGGCCGGTCCCCTTCACCCGGACGTGGCCGGTCCCCTTCACCTGGACACGGCTGGTCCCCTTCACCTGGGAGATGGCCGGTCCCCTTCACCTGGGAGATGGCCGGTCCCCTTCACCCGGACACGGCTGGTCCCCTTCACCTGGACACGGCTGGTCCCCTTCACCTGGGAGATGGCCGGTCCTCTTCACTTCCTTCACCGTGTCGCTGCTCTTCCCATCGCAGATGCTGCTGCTGGTGGGGCTGGTGCTGTGCCTCACCTCCGCCCATGCCCTGACCGCCTTCCCCCAGAAGTGTGAGTCCTGCCTGGGCCAGGCCTTGAGCGGAGGGGATGGGGATGGGGGGAGCAGCGGTGCCCCACTGCTGGGGGGCTGAGGGGTGCAGGACCCTCGAGCAGCGGGGGAGCGGGTTGTGCTCACAGCCTTCTGATGTGGAGCTCATGAGCTCAGGGACATGAACATCCCTGCTGGGGGGGGACAAGGATGGGGGCAGAACGGGCACGGGAGTCTGGAAACTGGGCTGGGGGTGGATGTGGGGTGATGGAGCAAGGCTGGGGATGGATGTGGGGCGATGGAGCAAGGCTGGGGATGGATGCAGGGGCTGAGGATGGATGTGGGGCAATGGAGCAAGGCTGGGGATGGATGTGGGGCAATGGAGCAAGGCTGGGGATGGATGCAGGGGCTGGGGACAGATGTGGGGTGATGGAGCAAGGCTGGGGATGGATGTGGGGTGATGGAGCAGGGATGGGGACAGATGTGGGTCAATGGAGCAAGGCTGGGGATGGATGCA
>NW_020451209.1:17459-21852 GCF_003343035.1 Apteryx rowi | reverse complement strand
GATGGGGACAGATGTGGGTCAATGGAGCAAGGCTGGGGATGGATGCAGGGGCTGGGGGTGGATTTGGGGTGATGGAGCAAGGCTGGGGATGGATGCAGGGGCTGGGGATGGATGTGGGGTGACGGAGCAAGGCTGGGGATGGATGCAAGGGCTGGGGATGGATTTGGGATGACGGAGGAGTGCTGGGGACAGTGGAGAAGGGGTGGAGTAGGGATGATGCGGAGCACAGCCACATGCTGGGCTGGCAGGGAGGCTGCCCACACCAGAGCCCCAGATCTGACCCCAGCTTCTGCATCCTGTGTGCAGTTCAGGTCGGGAACCTGGATGAGGACGTGGTGGTGAAATGCAACACCTCAGAGCAGCAAGTGACCTGGACGCTGAACGGGGAGCCGGAGCCCATGGCAGAGCTCGTCGCCGAGGGACGCACTCTCACCATCCTGGGCTTGGACCTGCCGGCCACTGGCAACTACAGCTGCTGGGCCGGCTCCGTCCTGCTGGACGCCACCTACGTGGTGGTCAGGAGCACGTGTATGTGGGGCTGGCTGGGCGCGAGGGCAGAGCCCGGCACGGTCCCGCTGTGGGAGACCAGGGGCTGAAGGAGTAGGGCTGGGGATGGATGCAGGGGCTGGGGATGGATGTGAGGTTATGGAGCAGGTCTTGGGGATGGACGTGGGGCGATGGAGCAAGGATGGGGATGGATGCAGGGGCTGGGGATGGATGCGAGGTTATGGAGCAGGTCTGGGGGATGGATGTGGGGCGATGGAGCAAGGTTGGGGGTGTATACAGGGGTTGGGTATGGATGTGGGGTGATGGAGCAGGACTAGGATGGATGTGGGGTGATGGAGCAGGGATGAGGATGGACGTGGGGCAATGGAGCAGGGCTGGGGATGGATGTGGGGCAGACCCTGAGCCCAGGCTGTGCAACCCTCCCTGGGCTGGGGGCCCTGATCTTTTACCCCCTCCCAGCCCCACCAGGCCAGGAGGAGGGCATGAACGTCTCCTGCCAGGCAGAGTCCTACCGCGGCTCCTTCCGCTGCTCCTGGAGGGCCCCGAGTTTCGCCGTCTTCCGCGCCCGCCTCACGCGCAGGTGGGTGCCCGGGTGCCCTCGCACCTGGCCCTGGCCCTGGCCGTGCGGCCGCCCGCCCTCACCCCTGCCCCTGCCCCTGCCCCGCAGCAACGGCTCCTTCGGYGACTGGGTGCACGTGGCCGGCCACCGCGGCAGGTTCAACGCCAGCTTCACCGACCCCTCGTTCTGCCCCTTCGCGGAGGAGCTGCACCCGCTGCAGCTGCACCTCGAGGGGCTCTCGGACAACTCCTTCCTCAGCTTCACCGTCCACTTCTTCATCCGYGACATCGGTGAGCCCAGACCCACGGCGGTGGGGTCCGGCGACGGGGACGTTCCCCCAGGGGGATGTTCATGGTGCCAGCCCCGTCCTGCCCAGCCCCGCGGGGTGCTCGGGGCTGGGGTGCTCGGGGCTGGCGGGGAGGGGGGTCCACCCCGTGCGGGGCAGCCCAGGGTGACGTCCCCGCCACGCTGTGCCTGCAGTGCGGCCCGACCCGCCGCAGGAGCTGACGGTGCGCCGGCGGGGGGACCGGCTGTACCTGTCATGGGCCCCCCCGGCCTCCTGGCCGCTTCCCAAGTCCTACTTCGCCCTGTTCTACCGGCTGCAGTACGAGCTCCTCAACGGCACACAGGTAACCCTGCGAGTTGCCCCGTGCCCTCGCCACCCTGTGCCCTCGCTGCCCCGTGCCTGCACGGCCCTGTGCCTGTGCTGCCCTGCGCCTGCGTTGCCCTGTGCCCGCACAGCCCTGTGCCCCTGCTGCCCCGTGCTGCCCCTGCCATCTCCTCTCCATGCCCTGTGTCCATGCTGCCCCGTGCTCTCGCTGCCCCATGCCCGCATCGCTCCGTGCCTGTGCTGCTCCGTGCCCGTGCTGCTCCGTGCCCACGCTGCATTGCCTCCACTCTTACTTGGGTTTATTTTTTCTCCTGTCTGACTCAGAGCTTTGTCCTTTAGTAAAGGCCACCCCAGCCGGGACCTTTCCCTCTGCACAGGGCTGTCATTTAGGAACTGTGACCTGCTCCACGCTCGGGGATCGCTTCCCCTCCCCGTTCCCTTGGGGGCAGGAAATTGTGGCCRCAGCCCTCACCTCTGCTTCCCTGCCAGAGCCGCTGCGTGGGGCAGCGTCCCCGCTCCCCTGCTCCATCCCCGCTCCCCTGCTCCGTCCCCGCTCCTTCCCCGCTCCTTCCCACCCTCCCGGGAAACTCACCCCCAGGCGGTGCCCACACGGGCGCCCGCACGCCATGCCCGGCCCCGGCAGCCCCACCGCAGCCCTGCCTTGCAGGTGGACGAGTACCTGGAGGGCGCGGAGGAGACGAGCCTGCGGGAGGGCGCGCGGCGAGTGCGCATCAGCTGCAGCGACCCCTACGCCAGCCCCACCTGGAGCCCCTGGAGCGCCTGGCAGGACATGGAGGCGGCCCGGCAGCGGGGGCCAGCGGCGCGCTGACCTGTGCACCCGTTCCCCCTGCTCGCAGCACGCCCATCGCCCCGCTGCACCCCACGGCACCGGGGGATGCCTGGGCCAGAGCCCGCGGGCGTCTGCAGGAGCCAGGGCCGCGGCGGGGGCTTGGCAGCGCAACCCTGCAGCGGACACCGGCGCCCGCGGCTGGTAACCCCTTTTATYTTGAAGTGGGTTTTTAATCTCTCCATTAAAGAACTGAGCTTGGCTTTGCTAAGAAAAAGCTGGTTGAGGCTTTCCATGTGTGAGGTGGGGGCTGCCGGGCAGCGGGGCGGCTCAGTGCCAAGGCCGGGCTCAGCCCCCTCGCCAGGCACAGCCCGTCCCGCGCAGGCTTGCACAGCTCCGGGCTCCCTCCCGCGGGGTCCTGCCGCGGCCCCACAGCCTGCACCAGCCCCGGGCCGGGCCAGGAAGGCCCAGAGCGATGCACGGAGCATCGCCCGCACCAGCGCTGACTGTCCACGCGCCGCGGTCCTGCTGGCCCCGGTGCGCTCCAGCCGGCCACGCTGCGGGCAGGGCTGGCACCTGCCTGCCCTCYGCACAGGAGGCTCCAGGTGCCCGAAATAGTTGTACGTGGGGCTGCATGTCTTGGACCCCCCCCATTCCTCATCAACCCCCACCCCCAAAAGCCGCCCCCTTGCTGGGGGCCACCGTGGCACCCTTGCCGGGCCCCATGGGCAGCACCCCAGGCAGGGACRCGCTGCCACACATCAAGGGCACGTGTGCTGGGCCGGGGGGCAGGGAAACACCCTGCCCCACCGCCCATGGGGCAGGGAGCCTGGGCTGCCCCTCCGACACCCTGATCCAGGATGCGCCGGACCCCAGGGCAGGATGGAGCCGTGGCCACGGTTGGGGGGAGCCAGGGCTCAGCCCTGCGCCCCATGGCCGTGGCGATGCCGCCTCCCCCCCCTTGACATCCCTGCCGGCAGGGTGCACAGCTGGCAGCTCCGGTCCTCAGCGAGGCAGCCCCTGCGCCCCCAGGCCAGCCCCGGGCCCCAGCCCCATCACCACACACTGCCCGGCTCCGGGTAATGCCACGGGGCGTTTATTGAGGTGCTTCCACGTGGGCCGGGGCCGGGACCCCAGCCCTGCTGCTGCTCCGGAGAGGCTGGTGAGAGTGTGCGGCCCGGCGGGCGCTGCCCTCCTGGGGTGCCAGGGCCTCCCGGGGCAGGGTCTGAGGGGTCCAGGGGTCCCAGCAGTCTGGGGGTCCAGAGGGTCCAGTGGCCCCATGGCTTGGGAGTCTGGGGGTTCCAGGACGTGGGAGTCCTGGGGCTCTGGGGATCCCACAGCACAGAAGTCCAGGGCTCCCCAGGTTTGGGGTCCAGGGGGGACGCAGGCGTCCAAGGTCCCACAGCATGGAGATCTGGGTGGTCCGGGGGTCCCATCACGATGGGGCTGCGGAGCCCAGGCGCAGCTCTTCCCCCTCCAGCATCTCCCTGCAAGAGACACGGCCCGGGCTGAGCCCTGCAGCCGGCCTGGCCCRGCCCGGCCCCCCCGCCCGCATACCGGTACGCGGCGATCTCCACGTCCAGGGCCATCCGGAGCCGCAGCAGCGCCGGGTACTCCCGCAGGCATCGGGCCATCTCCTGCTCGGCCTCGCCGATCTCCCGCTCCAGCTCCGCCACCCGCTCCTGTGGGCCCGGACGGTCAGCGCTGCCGGGCCYGGTCCAGCCTCGTGGGACCCAGGTGTCCGGGCCCCCTCAGCACCACCCGGACCCCTTTCCCCTGGACTCCAGGCATCCAGGCCTGCACCTCCCCATCCCAAACCCCAGCAGCTGGGCCACCCCTCCCCAAGAACCCCAGCACCCGTGCACCCCCCAGGGCCATCCAGCCCCTCTTCCCCTCCAGAGCCAAGTGTCCAGGCCCCCTCCAACCCCAT
>NW_020451209.1:10508-15838 GCF_003343035.1 Apteryx rowi | reverse complement strand
TTGGGTTTAGGGTTACGGTTAGAGTTAGGATGGGAGTTGGAGTGGGGACTGGGGTTAGTGTTAGGGTTGGGGTTATGGTGGGGGGTGAGGTTAAGGTTGAGGTTAGGGTTAGGATTAGGCTTGGGGTTTGGGTGGGGGTTAAGGTAAGGTTTAAGGTTGCGGTTGGTGTTAGGGTTGTGGCCGTGCACTGCTGGGGACTGTGGCCTGAGCTGGCCCAGATGGGGCCCCCCATGTCTGGGCACCACGTTGCCACACCCAGGGGCACTGCCCCATCCCGGTAGCCTTGGCATGGCCGAGGCTGGCTGGAGTGGGGTCAGGGCTGGGACCAGGTGGGACTAAGGGTTTCGTCCCTGCGGCTCTGGGGAGAGCAGGGCAGGAGACAGGCCTCGTTCAGCTCGGGGAGGTCCGCGCTGTGGTCCCGGCCCCACCATGGGAGACAGGGAGACACTCAGGATGTCACTATGGGAAAGGACAGGTCACAGGCCAGAGTGGGAGAAGGTTGCTGGAACAGGGGGATTTCTGCAGCTGGAGATCCCAGCAGACACCTCTGCCTCCTCTTGGGACCAGTAAACTCCAGGTCACGCTAGGCCAAAGGTTCAGTCCTTCACCAAAACACAGGCAGCTCCGGCAGGAGGGGAAGGGAGTCCTGGGAACCGGAGGCTCACAGGGCTGGAGGCAGGCACGAGGGGAGCCGGCAGGCCACGCACACCTGCCCCGAGGTGGCCCGAAGGGCTGGTACAATCCTCCGACAAGACTGGGGATCTTGTGTCCATCACCGGTGTCACTGCGGGAATGGCACATCCGGGCCCGGGGCCGCAGGGAGCTGGCAAACCAGCAGGCACAGAGACTGGGAGCACCGGGAGCCCAGGCCGGGCAGCAAACAGCTCCGTCTGTCCAGCACCTCGGAGGGGTGCAGGGGCCGTGATGACCYGGGAGAGGCTCCTCTTCCAGCCAGGGGACTTGCAGCTGGAAGCTGGAGCTGGCAAACTCCGACTCGGATAAGGCATGTGTTTGCGAGTGATGCAATCCACCACTGGAACTGGTTACCAAGGGCAGTGGGAGATTTTCCATCACCGGGAATGTGTAAATCTGGGGGGGGCGGTTTCCCTGCCCGCACCAGGATCTGCCCTCCCCGGACAGGATCGGGGCTGGAGCAGCCCCACGGGGAGCCGGGCGGCCTGGCCTGGCCCGGGGATCTGCTGATGGGTATCAGGCCCTGTGCTGGGACCTGCCCGGGGAGGGGAACCACCCCCACGCGGTGCTGGCGCTGCCGCCTGCCGCGGTGGGTTGGGATTGGGAGCCCCTGGGAGAGGGGCGGCGGGAGGCAGGGAGAGGCGCCCCGGCCCCGGGCTCCCCTGCAGGATCCAGGCAGAAGAGGGGCCACCCGTGTCCGTGCGGCGCTCGAGTCAGCAGTCAGCAGAGCCTTGGAGTCCACCCGCAGGGGCTCGTCCGCCGCCCCGGGGTGCCGGCGCTGGGCACGGGGAGGGGGCTGCCGTGCAGGAGCCTTCCTGGGAAACGGCAGCCCCCTTCCTGCCGCGGGGACRGAGGTGCCGGGCTCCGACCCTGCCGGCCCCCTCCTGCCCACCACCTCCACCTGACGAGTCCGAGGCCCCCACGGGGCGCAGGGGCTGGCCGGCCCCCTCTGCTCCGCAGCGGCCTCACACCACGGAGGCCACCCCCGAGACGGACGTCACCTTATTGTCCTCGGCCCAGGGCTGCAGGTTCTGCAGGGCGTAGAGGGAGGAGTTGTGCATGCAGAGCGGGTCCTGGGGCAGCGGCTGGCTCAGGCTCTTCTGGAAGGCCTCCTGCTGCAGGTGCAGCATCAAACGGTTGGCCTGCTGGCGCTCCGCCTCGCGCTCCTCCGCCGTCTGCCTCCTGCCAGGACAGGCAGCAGCTCCAGCCTCGCGCCTGCCTCCAACGCCGGGAGACCCGTCCCGCTCCCGGCACTGCTGCGTCTCACCCGGGGCTGCCGGCACCGGGGCAGGGCTGGGCGCGTGGGGCTGCTCTGCTCCTTGTGGACCCCGCACCGCGCATGCCGTGGGGACGGGGCGCCCTGCCCTGCTCCAGCCCAGCCTCTCCCCAGGGGCAGCCGTGGGGAGCGACGGACGCAGGCCGCGGGAGGGGAAGAGCCGGGGCTGGCGCCGGGCGCGAGGCGGCTGTGGGTGCCCGCCCCCCAGCTCAGCCCACGGCACTGCCCCAGCCCCGTTACCTCCACTTGGTGCGGCGGTTCTGGAACCAGGTTTTGACCTGGGCGTCCGTCATCTTGAGGGCCTTGGCCAGGGTGGCGCGTTCGGCCGAGGCCAGGTACTTCTGGCGGTGGAAGCGCTTCTCCAGCTCGCAGATCTGCACCCGGCTGAAGGAGGTGCGCGGCTTCTTCCGCTTGGGCGGCGTGCGGTTCTGGTAGGGGTGCCCGATCCGCCGGGTCGCCGCGAAGGGCGACAGCGCAGCTGCACGCGGAGCAGAGCAGAGCGGGGCRGGCGGGTGAGGGGGCCGCGCCGGGGACCCCGGCCCGGGTGAGGGGCAGCTCCCAGCACGGCACGACACGGCCAGGGCCGCGGGGCCGGGGCAGAGCAGGAACACGGATCGGGGCGCTCGGGCTGGCAGAGGGCAAAGGCAAGCTCTGCAGGGAGCCGCGAGCTCCATGCGGCAGCAGGACGCTGAGTCGGGGGCTCCGGGCAGGGGAGAGGAGAGGAGAGGAGGCACCCGGCAGCAGGGACACCCTGAGTCACCCCAAAGCTGCTCACCCAGGCCCAGGAACAGCTCAAAACGTGGTGAGTGCTTCATGCTCAGCACACTGTCACGCCTCTGACGTGTCCTTGAGCCCCGGGATCAAGGATCCCTGGGGCTGGGGTGCCTCCCACCCCAAGGGCAGCCTGGATCCGCCCGGTCCAAGGGCCGACGTGGGGCCAGCAAGGCCCCAGCAGCACAGACCTCCCCTTCCCCCAGCACGGAGCCGTCGCCCAGCCCCAGAGGGTCATTGCAGACCCTGCCRGGGCTTCCCGGGCCTCCGGGCTGGGCTCGGCCCTCCCTGGGGAGGGGGCAGGATCCCAGGAGCCATTGGGAGGCAGCTAATGTCTCCCTCCGCACGCCAGCGGCGTCTGGGCTGGCCGCCCGCCAGCTGCCCGGGTAATGCAGGGGCCAGGGGAAGGGGCTGTTCCCGGCGCGCGCAGGCAGCCTGAGCCCCGGACAGCGCGGCCGGCGTGCRGGGTCCCGTCCCCGCAGGGACCTGCTGCTGCCAGGCAGAGCCTGGCACCAAAGGCACGGGGAGCCCTTGGCGGAGCTGGGAGCTCGGTGTGGAGCCCAGCTCCACGGAGCCATCCCCAGTGTTCTCAGCACAGCCGGCACATGGGGAGTCCAGCTGCATGGAGCCATCCCCGGTGTTCCTGGCACAGCCAGACCATGGGGAGGCCAGCTCCACGGAGCCATCCCCAGTGTTCCCAGCACAACCAGCCCACGGGGAGCCCAGCTCCAAGGTGCCATCCCTGGTGTTCCCGTCACAACCAGCCCATGGGGAGCCCAGCTCCCAGGAGCCATCCCCAGTGCTCCCAGCATAGCCAGCCCATGGGGAGCCCAGTGCTCGGGGACCGCAGCCATTGCCCAGCACCGATCGCCGGCACTGCACGAGCGGAGCTCGGCATGGCGGAAGGGAGGCCCRAAGGGTGGCAGCACCCTGTGCAAGCAGAGCTGCAGCAGGCCCCGGCCGGCCCCACGCAGGCCCTGGGCGCAGCCCGGCACCCAGCATGGAGCCCCGCTGCGCGGCCAGAGCTCCCTGCCGCCCAGCACCCACGGCTCGGCCGCGCGGGGCGGGACGCCAGGCTCCCCGTCGGCGGGGGTGGAAGCGGTTGACGCAGGTGGAGCCGCGCAGTCGGGGGGAAGGACGCCCCCGCGCTCCCCTCCCCGCAGCGGGGCGGCCCCTCGCCACGAACAGATGCCGRCAGCCTGGAGACCACCCCAAGGCCAGCGGCGGAGGCGCTGAGTGATGGCCACGGCTGGGAGACCCCGTGCCGGGGAGGCGCCGCCCCATCCGCCCACCGCTGGCGCCAGGCAGGAGACGGGGACGTCACCCGCTGCTCCTGCACAGCCCCTGCGCAGGGATGGTGCTTCGTCACCGCGGGGGCAGCYGGGTGGGCCGGGAGGTGAACCCGGCTCTGCTGGCGCCCGGGATGGGGCCTCCACGGGGTCCCGCACCTCCCGCTATCCGTGCTGGCAGGGCCCCACTCTCTCCCTGGGGATGCAGGCTGCGGTGCTGGGGCGGCCCCGAGAACCCGCTGCGTCCAGCGCCCCATCTGCAGCGATTGGGGCGGCCGAGCGGCTATGCGGGAGCAACGCGCTGCAGACGTGGCAGCGCCGCCATCTTGGGAAGGCGCCTCCGGCAGAGCCGAGCCGAGCCGAGCCGAGCCGAGCCGGGCCAGGCCAGGCCTTCTCTGCACCAGCACTTTGGCCCCAGCATTCAGCACCCAGCACCCCAGCACCCCAGCACCCAAGCCCAGACACCCAGCACCTTTTCCTCTGCATGCAGCATGCAGCACCCCGGCCCCCTCTGCAAGCACAGGACGCTCCAGCCACTCCAGCTGAGCGTCCGCAGACACTCAGCACCCAGCCCCCAACGCAGCACCCAGCACCCCACAGCCTCCTCCTCGGACACCTGCACACACCAGCCTGCCGTCCCTGCCCCTGCTGCACACACCAGCCCCGGCCTCTCCCAGAGGACTGACACACACGCGGATCTCTGCATCCTGCACAGYCCGGTCCCTGCAGCCCCATCTCCGCACTCTCCGCACGCCCTGGGTCTCTGCAGCCCCATCAACAACAACACCGCACCCTCCTCATGCACACATGGGTGTCCACACGACCCGCACCTGGCCCCAGTGGCACCGCATGCCCCACGCCCCTGGCCCCCCACACACGCTGCACCCGGTGCAGCCCAGTCCCTACACCCTCATCCCAGCACATATGGGTTTCTCCACAGCCCCCGCGCCCCGTCCCCGCACACAGCCGGGTCCTGGCACCCCCGTCCCCGCACACATCGGGTGTCTGCACCCTGCACCCAGGCTCTCTGCAGCCCGGTGCCCCCAACAGCCCCCGCCCTGCGCATGGGACAGAGAGCGGCGCTCGGTGCCCCCCGGCTCCGGAGAAGGGCCCGGCCGGTGGTGCCGAGCCCGAGCCCGACCCGAGGCCGGGCATGACGGGACCCCCCCGGTGCCGCACGGAGTGGGGCCCCGTTCCGGCCCGGCCCCTGCCCCGAGCTGCCGCGAAGCCGGATCCGGCCCCCGCCCACGCACCGGGAACCGGAGCGGGGCCGCGGGGGAGCTGTCGCTGCCGGTGCTGGC
>NW_020451209.1:3013-8653 GCF_003343035.1 Apteryx rowi | reverse complement strand
GGCGCCACGGACCCGTGCTCCCCGCTTCGCCGTTATCCGACCCGGAGAGCCGGTCCCGGTCTGCCCTTCCCGGCGCACGCACCCGGGATCGCGCCCGTCGCTGCCGGGAACGCCGGCTTGGCTCCCCCGCAGCCGCCGTTATCCGAGCGCTCCGGCTCCGACCCCCCGAATCCGCCGCTCACGGGGCAAACGGACCCCATTTGCCGGGATCCGCCGCTCCCGGGGACACAGACGCCGGTTCCCCCGATCCGCCGCTCCCGGGGACACGGACCCCGGTCGCTTCTATCCGCCGTTCCCGACGGCACGGACCGCGGCTCTTCCCGGTTCACCCGATCCGCCGTTCTCGGGCACACGGATCCCGGTTCCCCCGGATCGGCTGTTCCCGGGGACACGGACCCCGGTTCCCCCGGTTCGGCCGTTCCCGGGGACAGGGACCCCGCACCCCCGGGCCCTCCGCAGTGCTCTTACCTGGCTCCGCGGCGCAGCGGGGCCGCTTTGCCGGGCGCTGCTCTCCCGGTGCTCGGCTGCGCCCCGGACGGGGGGGCCGGCGCGGCCGCGCGGGGTCCGACGGTGCCGGTTCGGGCGGGCTCTGCCCCGGGCGCTGCTGACCGCGCCGCGCCGAGCGGCCTCCCGAGTCGCCACGGCGATAGCAGCTAATGAAGGGCAAGAGGGGTAGGATCGTGCCTCCCGGCGACTATCGCGATAGTCGCACCGCGAGCGGCGGGTCCGGGCTGTGGGTAGCGGGTGTGGGGCGGCGGGTCCGGCCCCCGGCACCCCGCGGGCGCTCCGGGCTGTGACCGCCGCAGGGGTCGGCCCCGGCGGCTCCCGAGCTGCGGGGTCCCGGGATCCCGGGGCTCCAGGGCTCCGGGGCTCGCGGGCCGGCAGCGGTTCAGGGCGAGGGCGGCGGGGTCACGTCTCCGGGGCAGGGGCCGGTGGGGGAGGCGGCCGCCCGGCCACCCTGGCGCCACCGGTCTGGGGCAAACGACATTACAGGGGCCTGTGCCTGTAAATCACGGCGGCACCCGGAGCCGCAGCTGCCGCGCCCCAGGGCACCCGCACATCCCGGGGCCACGGCCGCAGGCGCGCAGCCAGGACCCGGCTTGGCAGGGCCCTGCACGCCCTGTGGGACCGGCCCCGTGCTGGTGGCTCCTCTGGGACGTGGGGCGACAGGCACACACTGCTGCACCGAGCACACACTCACCCCACGGCGCAGCACGGCTTCACCCTCCCCCCCGCAGCACGACACAACTACACACATGCTTATACACATGCCACAGCACAGCATGGCTATACATGCATACATACGTGCACAGCATGGATACACACACAGTCACACATGCAGGGCACAGCACAGCCACATGCAAACACATCTGCACCCCATGGTCCAGCACGGCTACGGACACATACACAGACCCAGCTGCGCAGCATGGATATACACATGCACCCCACAGCCCGGCATGGATACACACGCACACCTTCCAGGCAGCACAGCCTCACAGAACAGCTCACCGAGCTGCACCCCATCCTGATATGTGCACACAAACACACGCATGCACACACGTGGGGTCACAGCTACAGCTTCGCCGAGAGCTGCACCCTGCCCAGCGATGTGTGTGCTCCCCACACACCCCACACGYTCGTGCCCCGTCCCGGTCAGCCCAGGCTGGGTGTGCACAGCTGCCCCACAGGACTCCCGTGCGTTGCACGGCTCACACCCAGCTGTGCCGACCATGCCCACAGCCACGGAGTTGCCCCCAAGGAGCTGCCCCTTTCCACACCTGAGGGTCCTTTGCCTTTCCCGGGGTGCTCCCGAGTGGGAGTGTGGGAGCCCCGTGCCGCTGGCGTGGGGGCCCTGCACACCGCAGCAGGGGAGGGCGATGCTGCACAAGGACCCGCAGCACCAGGCTGTGTGACCGGCTCGTGCCAGGCCCCCTGCCCTTCCCGGAGGCCCCGCCGGGCTGGAGCCTTGGGAGTTTTACGGCACTTCTTGCTCTAGGCCTTGTGGGGTTCCCAGGGGCTGGGAGAAACCCTGCCTGAGTCTCCGCTGCACAAGCACAGCAAAGCTACGGCTTTTCCAGCCCCAGAAACACCCYGAAGTGAAGCCGCAGGCTCCCAGGTCTGCCATGAGTGAGGGGATCTCTGCGGCTCAGCCAGGCCACGGAGGCTCGGTGCAGGCGTGGAGCAGCTTCGCGTGCCGGGAGCTGGCGCTGGCCCAGGCCCAGGCCCCCGTGGCGCCTGCCCTGGGCCAGAGCGGGGTGTCTGGGAGGAAATGCCTTGTGCTGGGGGAGGGCCCCGCGCCGCGGCAGGTTAATTAAACCTAGAGAAGGAGGCAGATGTTTGGAAGCGCCCAGGGGCTGGAATGCTGCACGGAGCCTGGGAGATGGATTGGTGGGCAGGTGACATGCGTCCTGGGGCCGCCCTGCGCCCACGGCGGGCCTCTGCCGGGGCCCTCGCCAGCTGGGTGCTCACCCTGGGTCTGGGGGGACGGACGGACATGCGGCACCCTGCTCCAGTCCACGACCCAGTGCTGGGCAGTCACGCAAAGGAAGATGCGAGGCTGAGGCTGGGCTGGCCGAGAGCAGAGCCACGAGGCCAGGAGGGCCGTGCTCCATGCCTCTGCTCCGTGCCTGGAGCAGAKCCCTGGCCCAAGGGCTCACTCCCGGCCCCGTGGCTGGGCAGCTCCGAGCAGGCTGCAGGGCAGGGAGACCCCCACGGGCTGCGCGGGAAGGGCTGAGCCCCCGGGCAGCAGCGGAGCAGCAGGCACGTGGGGAGCCAGTGTGCCACCCTGCGCCTTGCTCCGGGTGCAGGGATCGCCCTTCTGCGGACCCTGTCTAGCCAGTGACCCTCCTGCCACCACAGCCAGGCTGGTGCCGCTTCCCTGTTCCCAGGGCCCCGAGAGCCRCCGTGAAGCCAGGGGTTAGGGCTGGGCAGGGACCTCTGCCTGCAGCCGGGGCAGGGGGAGCCTCCCTCACGCCCCCGCACTGGGATGGGGCTGGAGATGCACCAAGGGACGTGCAAATGCATTGGCCCAGCGTGGGGCAATGCAAAAGAGTCGCGATTTCCCAGCCACGCTTGCATCCCCACATCCCTGATGTGCATCCCCTCGCCTGCCGAGGAGGGGCCGGGGCTGGGGCTCCCCTGCTGGGCGCAGGYGATGTGGCCCCGGGTCTGAGCGCAAGCACAAACCGGCATCTGGACGGCACAGGGCCACCAACCTGACCTGAGGGATGAGGTGCAAAGAGCTTTTCCCCGACTTCAGGCAGGAAATCAGCCCTCGGCCTTGAGACACTGCCGATGCTTGCAGCGATGGCAGTGCCCAGCTCTCCTGCCAGCAGAGCCACGTCAGCTCCAGCCAGGGCTGCGCGCCCGAGTGGAGCAGCATCCCGGCATCCCAGCATCCTGGCATCCCGGTGATCCACCCAGCTTCCCCGGGGCAGTGCTGGCTGCCACCGTGTCACCCAGCAGCTCCCGGCAGAGCCRCGTGGCTCCCCAGCCTGCCCGGAAAGGCAGCACAATGGGTGCCTGAGCACCGCCAGGTCGGCCCCGCCGCTCCGCTCGGCGATGGGACACCCTGCTGCCCCTGCAGCCGCCCAGGTGGCCGTGCTGCCCCGTCCCCCTGCGGCCGCAAGCCCCGGTGCTGCTGGTTGCACGGGGCATTGCATCCCCATCCCCTCCCGCCGGGCTCAGGTGCTGCTGCTGGGGCAGGAGCTGTTAAAGGGGTCSCTGCCTGCCCCGCGCCGCCGGCGGCATTGCTCCCCGCGCGCCGGCCTGCGCGCACCAATTACRCAGCGAGGCCTGGTAGGGCCCCACGTTACCACCAGCAAGATGCTGCCAAGCCGCCCTCTCCCGCCTGCTCCCCCCCGTAATCTCATTATTGCTGGACGTCCCCTTCTTCCTCCCACTTCCCCCCCAAACCCGCTGGCAAACTGTAGGGACAGTCAGCTCCTCTCTGGCTGCTGGGTTAATTCTGGGCTAATTAGATGAAGCCAGCCCAGATTGGATTACTTTAGCCTGCATTTGGTCCTCCAGTCCTTGACTTGCGGCTCCCGGGGGAGCTGCTGGCGCCTCCTGCCTCAATCAGACACTTCTTAACTGCATGAAACACTCCCGGTGCCCCGCACCCGCCGGCCCCGGGGCGGGCGCTGGCACCCGGGGCAGGGTGCGCGGGGTGATGGGGCGGCCGCCGGCGGGCACACACTGGCCACCGCCGCTCCTGCCGGCCCCGTGGAGAGCCGTGCCGGGGCGGCTGCTGGCCCTGTGCCGTGGGGCAGAGCCTGGGCACAGCTGCAGGGATGCAGGGATGTGGGGATGTGGGGATGAGCCTGGGCACAGGGATGTGGGGATGCAGGGATGCGGGGATGCAGGGACATGGGGTTGCAGAGATGCAGGGATGAGGGGATGCGGGGATAGGGGGAGGCAGGGATGCAGGGATGCAGGGAGGTGGGTATGCAGGGATGCAGGGATGCACCAGGGCACCTCAGCCCTGCGGTGCACCTTGTCCAGCAAGATGTGGCCCCGCGGCGCCGGCGTTGCTGGCCCAGCCGTGGGGAGCCCGGCAGAGCGGCGAGCCCAGCCCTGACGGCCGCTCCCCAGGGCCTGACGGACGGTGACGCCGAGGCCGGACGTCAGCAGTGCCGGCCGCGTCTGCGCAGCGTCCTGGGGGTAACGGCCAGGCTGGCGGCGGCCAGGCTCAGGGGAGGAGCCGCGCCGGGCTCGGTGCACGGGGACGCGCCGGGTGGCTGCAGCGCGACTCCGTGTGTGACCGCGGGCCCTGCCGGGGCACCGCGCTGCCTGGCTACTCCGGCTCGGCTCCCGGCAGGATGCCCCCGGGGTGCTGCCCCACGGGGGCCACTGGCCGGGCATCGGAGAGGTGAGCCCGGGCTGGGGCTGCTGCAAGAGCCCCCGCTGYGAACTGCCCCTGTGCTCCCCAGCTCCGGCAGCGCGGCCGCGTCTGCGGGATGGGGCCGGGCCCAGAGGCCCCCACACCGGTTTGGGGGCTGGGGAGGGGATGCAGAGCGGCGTTTGCTGCATGCACGGCACGAGCCCTTTGCAGAGAGCCCGCGGTGTGCACGTCCCCATGCAGCACGTGCCCGGGGAGGCGGCACTGGGTGCAGAGGTTTGGGTGCAGGGAGGTCGCCGGGAGCCCTGCAGGCAGGAGGGACCCATCATGCCCAGCTCAGCCCCGCTGGCGGCACAGCCAAGACCCAAGCCTGCAGCGGGGCCAGCAGCACGGCGAGGACGCCCCTTCCCTGCGGCACAGGGCTGGGCTGGCGCCCGGGAGCCACAGGGCAGCTCCATCCCGGGCTGGGCATCCCGGCGGTGCATCCTCTCCGGGGCCTCTCCTGCCTCCTGGGCCAGGGCCCAGCGGGTGCACGGCTGCCGGACAGGGATGTGCACCAGGGTATCCCCGTCCCCAACCCCGTCCCACAGCCCAGCGGTGCCGGCTGGGGAGCAGCGGGCACCCGGAGCCGCAGCTCTCGCTGCCGTGGGGCCGTTGACAGAAGCCGTCGCTCAGAACCTCGTTATCAAAGGCCGAGGGCAGGTAATTGGATTCTGCAAATCCAATCAGGTGCATTAGGCAGGGAGTTCAGTCCATAACCGCCCAGCCCCCCGGCCGCCCTCGCCGCCGCCGCCGCCGCC
>NW_020451209.1:0-2848 GCF_003343035.1 Apteryx rowi | reverse complement strand
CGCACGAGCCCCCGAGCCTGGCCGTGCGGGGCAGAGCCTGGGCCGGGACGCCCAGCGGCGCCCGCCGCGGGTGACGGCAGCCCAGGGCACGTGCCCCCGTGGCCAGCGCTGGCTGCGGTCACGAGTGTGCCAGGCATCAGCCCAGGGTCCCCAGCACAGGCCCCCGGTGCAGGGCCGGGCCGGACCGCGGGTGCTCTGCACCTGGGGGCCGGGAAAGCCCCCGGCAGGCGCTTACCAGAAGGAGCCGCCCAGGCCCCGCTCCGCTCCGCAGCGGAAATGAAGCTGAATATTTGAGCAGGTCTCCGCTAAAAGCACTGGCCTGCCCAGCCCCGGGAGCCTCTCTGAGGCGCGGAGAGTGCCGGCTGCAGCCCAGGCATTAATTATTTATCGGGAGATGGAGCTGCGCGGCCCCACACGTGCCAGGCTGGCGAACTCAGGGGAGCCCCGGCTGCCGGCCGCCCCGGCCCGCRTGCCCAGCACCGACCGGGACCACTGGTGTGCCAGGCCAGGGTGAGCGCGTGCGGGTGCGAGCAGGGACGGGCACCCCGTGGCACGTGCGCTCGTGCGCAGCAACGCAGGCGTACGGCAGGAGCGGTGTGTCAGGATGGAGCGACCGCGCATGTGTGCCAGGGAGCGCACGCAGGGACCGTAGCAGCTGGCGTGACCACGCGGGGTGCGTGCAAGCRGGGGCGCGTGGACATAGCGTGTCAGTGGCAGGAGCATGCGTGCGCTTGTGTGAGCACGTGTATCACGGCAGTGTGTGCATGCCTGTGGCACTCGGCATGCGCAGGGACCGTGCAGCAGCAGGCACGAGTGTTCACAGTCACTGCRGTGTGGGATGGGGACAGGGCCCAGGCCATGCTGCTGCTGGGCACGGACTTGTGCCTGTCCCGGTCCCAGTGCGACCTGACCCGCAGGGCAGCCCCGTCCCAGCAGAGCCACCCCAGCTCCCAGCCCTGGGGTCCCCACCGCCCTGACCAGCTCATCCCGCTGGCCTGAGCCAAGGTCCAGCAGTGCCTGGGACACCTGAGGGGCTGTTGGGGCTGCAAGGGTATATGTGCAGGGTGTGTGCGTGCAAGGGTGCGCATGGCAGGCGTGCAAGGGTGTGTGTGCAGGGTGTGCATGGCATGCACGCACAGCAGGCAGCTGGACGCGCAAGGGTGTGCGTGCAGGGTGTGCATGGCACGCACACACAGCAGGCAGCTGGACGCGCAAGGGTGTGCGTGCAGGGCACGCCTGACGGGCAGCTGCACGGTGGGCAGGCTGTGCTCGCTGCGGTGCCGGTGCTCGCTGCACAGCTGGTGCTTGCTCCGGTGCCAGTGCTGGTTCTTGCTGCAGCGCTGGTGCTCACTGCGGCGCTGGTGCCTGGTGCTTGCTGTGGTGCCAGTGCGCAGCGTGGCACCGGTGCTTGCCGCAGTGCCAGTGCTTGCTGCTTGCTGCAGTGCTGCTGCTTGTTGCGGCACGCTCGGTGCTTGCTGTGGTGTCGGTGCTGGGTTCGGTGCCGGCACTGGATGCTGAGGTCGGTGGTCGGTGCTTGGAGCTTGGTTCCGTGCTGGTGCTTGGTGCTTGCTGCGGTGCTGGTGCTGGGTTCGGTGCCGGCGCTCGGTGCTTGCTGCGGTGCTGGTGCTGGGTTCGGCGCCGGCGCTGGGTGCTCGCTGCAGCGCTGCGCTGGCAGTGAGCGATGCTGCCTGCCCCAGGGCTGCGCTGGCCCGGCTGTGACCCCCGCAGCCCCTCGACGCGGCCGTCCCTCCCAGGAACTGCTGCTGGCAGGTACAAATGGGGGCCGGGCCCTTCCGCGCCCTCCCCAGACGCGGGGCGGTCGCCCCGGCCCCAGCCTCATTTCTCACTGCCGGCGAGGACGGGGCCGCAGGGGTGGGCAGGACCCAGCGGCAGCGGGGGGGTGTGTGGGGCCACCCGCTCGCGGCCCCCCCGGTGCAGGGGCTGGTCCCATCTGCCTCGGCCCGTGGGGCGCCACGTGTCCCTGCTCCGGGCTGCCGGAGCCGGGGTCGGTGCCATGTCTGGCCCTGCTCGGCAGTGCGTGGCCGGGGAGGGCAACGGAGCCACCCGGCCTCGTGCTGCATGGCAGGGATGGGACAGGACGTCTGGCACCTGGGGGACACGGCGTAGGGGATGCACCGGGCCTGGCTGAACCACTCCCATTGCCCAGGCAAGGCAAACTGGGCCAAACTGGGCCAGGAGCAGCTGAGATGACCAGGACTGGGACCAGGACCAGGACTCGAGTGGACTGAGCAGCATCCAGAGGGGCTGACCGGGACCAGCCGAGCCGGGCTGAGCCGGGCCGAGGGGGAAGGTGCCGGGTCAACCACGGCCCCGCAGCCCCAGCTCCCCGCTACGCCACCCGCACGCTCGATCCATGGGAGCGGAGCCCCGGCACCGCTCTGATGTGCCAGTCGGATCCTGCGGCACTAATGGGGGACAGAGGCCCCAGGCCACCCCACGTGCTCTGCCCCTGCCCAGCGTAGAACTGGGGCCAGTGCCAGAGCCGGAGCCAGTGTGCGTGCTGGAGCCAGTGCAGGTGCTGGAGCTGGTGTCAGTGCCGGAGCCGGAGCCGGAGCTGGTGCTGGAGCTGGTGTCAGCGCTGGAGCCGGTGTAGGTGCAGGTGCCAGTGTCAGTGCTGGAGCCGGAGCTGGTGCTGGTGCAGGTGCTGGTGCTGGAGCTGGTGTCAGTGCTGGAGCCGGTGCAGGTGCCGGTGTCAGTGCTGGAGCTGGAGCTGGTGATGCAGCCGGTGCAGGTGGAGGTGTCAGTGCCGGAGCCGGTGCCGGAGCGGGGCTGGCAGCGGCCGGCCCCTCGCAGGCTGCCCCGGCCCCGGCGGCACCGGGTCGCCCCC
>NW_020451208.1:197850-268846 GCF_003343035.1 Apteryx rowi | reverse complement strand
CCTGGATGCAATCCTGTGCAATGTGCTCTAGGTGACCCTGCTTGAGCAGGGGGGTTGGACTAGATGATCTCCAGAGGTCCCTTCCAACCTCAGCGATTCTGTGACATATGAGGAAGTCTGGAATGCCCTTTCTTTTACCTCTCAGTTCTGCTGAGCTAACCACTGAATTTTGTAGAAGAATAAAGAATGAGTTTCAGTCTGTATATGTACAAGGAACACTTTGTTAAGTATTAAATAATTTTTCACAGTCACTTTCTGGGCGCTCCAGCCCTTTTAAGGATACTGGTCTGGGAACTAATAATAGACAACTTTACTGAAATATGTTATATGGAAATATGGAAGTAACTGTAACCAGGAAAACAATCTCTTCCACTGGCCAGTGGAGATCACCACATCCACTAGTAGCATAATGGGATGAGAAAATCCTCCCCAAATCCTGCAAAAATTTGTAGAATCCTAGTGACTTAAATAAGTGGCAGGTAATACGGATGTTACTATATCTAATGCAGTCTCTTTGGTTTTAGTATCATCAGAAATATGGAAAGATAGCCTGTTTTGGCTGAAATATTAGAAAAAAATCCCAATGAACTCAGGAAAGACAGGATTTCCTCCACAGTTAATTCTGGCCTTGAGCAGTTCAAGAGAAGTGTTGAAAGCACGAGATACAACTTTTGAATGCAATGTTGAAGCATTGTATTAAAGTTGCTTAGTAAATAAGGTTGCTTCTCATGTGGGAATGGTAATATAGAATCACAGAATCACAGAATGGTTGAGGTGGGAGGGTCCTCTGGAGATCATTCAGTCCACCCCACCCTGCTCAAAGCAGAGTCAGCCAGAGCAGACTGCTCAGGGCCATGTCCAGTTAAGTTTTGAATATCCCCAAGGATGGAGACTCTACAACCTCCCTGGGCAGCCTGTTCATTCCAGTGCTTGACCATCCTTGCAATAAAACATTTTGTTTTTTTTTTTTTAATGTTCAGTTGGAATTTCCTCTGTTTCAGTTTGTGCCCATTTCCTCTTGTCTTGTCACTGGATAGCCCTGAGAAGAGTTCTGTCTTCTTTACTCCCCCTACCATCAGATATTTATACACATTGATAAGACCCTCCTGAGCCTTCTCTTCTCCAAGGTAACAGCCCCAGATCTCTAAGACTCTCCTTGTATGACAGATGTTTCAGTCCCTTAATCATCTTTATAACCCTTCACTAGACTTCCTCCAATATGCCAATATATCTCTTGTACTGGGGAGCCCCAGCCTGGACCCAGCACTGCAGGTGTGTCTTACCAGTGCTGAGTAGAGGGGGATGATCATCTCCCTTGATCTGCTGGCAACACTCTTCCTGATGCAATCCAGGAGGCTCCCTGGCCTTCTTTGCTGTAAGGATGCAATCCTGGTTCATGTTCAACTTGGTGTCCACCAGGATCCCCAGGTCCTTCTCTGCAAAGCAGCTTTCCAGCCAGTTGGCTCCCAGCCTGTACTGGTGCATGGAGATATTTTTTCCCAGGTGCAGGACTTTGCCTTTCTCTTTGCTGAACCTCAAGAGGTTCCTCTCTGCCCATCTCTCCAGCCTGTCGAAAACCCTCTGAATGGCAACACAGTCCTCTGGTGTATCAGTCACTCCTCCCATTTTTATATCATCTGCAAACTTGCTGAGGGCCCATCCTGCCCCATTGTCCCATATGGGAATATGTCATCCGTGTCTGCTCCCTCAAAGGATTCTTTGGAAATACTTCTTGRGAGTCCACTGGTTTGTTTGTTTGTTTCTCTACATTCTTTGATGGAGACATCAACCCCCAAACTCTGTCCACTTCCCTGATTGCCCACCTAAACTCAAACAATCTATGGACCTTTGCCAATATTCTCTCTTCTAGAGCACCTAACATGCAGCTTTTCTATGTGTGTAAGTCATGAATTCTCAGGGTTGGATAAGACTAGCATTTGTACTATTTTCAGTGGAGCAGATAAAGCAAAATAGTGGAGAAAAATATTCTTTGCTTGCCAAAACAAATTTGAAATTTGTTGTCCTTTGACATAAAACAAATAAAAGATAAACTTTATGAAGGAAATAGGGAGCTAGATTCAGAAAACCTGTGTTGCAAATAGAGTAACAAGACTGCTTCGAAGAATAAATAATAAGTGTATGCCTGGAATGCTAAAGATCTAAGCTTTATAATTTAAGGCCTCTAGTCAAACTTGGGTCAGAAACACATTTCAGAGAACAAGAATCAAAAGTGGTCATTGACTTAACTCTTCACATTCACAGCCAGAAGTGAGCACAGAAATCAGACTTGCTTTAGGCAACAATGAAGTCTAAGCATTAAGCTAAAAGTCAGATCTAGTCTACCCAGAGACATTAATTGCATTCATTTGCCATATTTGTACTAGTGCAGCTTCATGTTGGTAATTAGGTAATAAAAGAAGACTCTGCCATGAGGCAGCCTTCATCTGGCATTGAACTCATATTCATGCCAAAGTCCCCATCTGCAAAAGCAATGAGACCTCCATTTCTTTGTAGCTTAACATCTAAGGCTTAGGCAAGTTTTATCCCCAACAGACTGGCCACATGTGAATGTTTTCAAACCTCTTAAAACTTACAGTCATTTCAGAATTATGATTCTTTTCTTTCTGTTAATTYTATTTTTAAAATCTTATTATGTATTTTTTCATGATTTTTTTTGTATTACATTAGTCTTGATAATTTGCTGAATTTCATAATTATTATTTTCAGAAAATTCCTTTAATAACCTTTTTTCTTTAATGGGACCTGATTCCTTGAACTCTATTAGTTCTCATCTCATATATGGGGAGTAACAGAGTACTCAGGAAAGGGGCAGAAGAACCAGGTTTAGTATTCATGTTCTTATTCCCTTCTCTCTCTCCGAGAGCCCCTGTAGACAAAGAGAATGCTGAARTCAGCAGGCTGTAGGACTCTCAAAGAATTGTCTTAACCACCAGCCTGGAGAGCAAATTGTTCTATCTTGGGAACTGTTTATTTTATGTAAAATGGAAAAGGGGGAGCTTCACATGAACGTTCCCAATGGAAAATTTGTTAGGATGCGTCCTCTGAGCAGTAAGCATAAAGTGAATTTTAACCTCATGAATGGTGTGGCAAAAGGCCAGCCTCCCATGGGGTGTACCCAGTAATAGAGAAGATACTGAAAGTCTAAGGTGGTGCTTTCTTTATTGCTCCTACTGGGGCTGCTCTACTGCATTTAAGCTATTTTTTAAAAGCATCCTCTGAAATACTATTATATATTATACAATAATTTTGCTCACAGTCCATGGTAGTATTTCTAGGATCTTATGTTTCTTTGTTGGCATCTTTTCTCTTGACCTGCCTCCCATTTGCGGGTTTAAGCCAGAGTTTCCAAAGAAATAAGCTGTGGCATACTGTCCTAGCATTACATGGAATTGGCTGGCTGTACTGGGCTCAATTCTTATCAGATCTTCATACTTTTCTTGTGACATAATAATTCTTTAAAATATAAACAAGAGTTGGATCATCTAAAGTCCAAAGACAAATGCAAAATAGCTGATTACTTCATTATATCAGTCACTAACGACTGATCTCAAACAAAAAAGCTGCCTCATGAGGATCCTCTTTTCCTAGATAGCCTTACCTAACACTAGCCCCATTCCACCTAAGTGGAAGGTAAATACTGGTAAAATTCAAGAAAGGGTATCTCTTTTTAGTCCTGTGAAGAGAAGAGCACCATCAGTTAACATAGAAGCTTAGTGGGCATACAGTTTTTGCACTTGGTTTTGTAATGTTTCATTGAGATGTCTGCTTATGTTTTATCTCTCTCTTGCTTTTGATACAACTTACTTACAAATATATGCCAGGGTCAAAAGCAGGGAACCTGTGCCTTATTGCAGTCCCTTCAACATCAAAGTTAGTTAAAGGAATAGCTGAATGACAGCAGGGGGCAGATGGGACACAACATCTTTCCCCTGTGCAGTTTTGCTTGCTGCTATTTAGCACAAAGCATAAAAAAATGTCAGCCTTAACTTTTGCAGATTCCTGGGCCTCCCATGTTTCTGTTGCTCTGTGGTTTCAGTCTCCGTAGTGCCAACTGTTGTCATACTGTCTGCAGAGTTAGACAATATTTGTGTAGGTGTCAGTGCCCAGCTGCCTGAGGACTGTATTATGCCCCCATATATTCCATGGAGTTCTTACGTTCCCTCTGGGAATATTTGCTCACATTGTTTTGTCCCTCTAAACTGTTGGTGGGTACTGTTAACTAGTCCTCCCAATAGAATGATTTGTTGCAAGCGTTGCAATTGCAAACTTGCAGATTTTACCACTTAAAAGTAAGTAAGATCAGGCTTGCTGTAAATTCCTGCATAACTCACGACTCTGTGTAAATCAGAGTAGTTTTTAGACAAGTAAATCCACATTTCTGCTTCTTTCACATTGGAATGAACTGATGTTCTTTGCTTAAAGACTAGGAAATAGAGCCACATGGGGCCTCCACTTCAGTACAGCTACATCTAACTCCTGGGTACTCTGTTGCCTAGTGGAAACCATGGCCTGAAATTGGGCATCTGAGAACAGGGCCTAGTTAACTGAGAGAGAACTTCCCATTCCATCAGGGAATGGCCAAATCATTAATTTAAAAAAATCTGTTTCTAGGAGTTAGCTTTTTTCTCCTATCTGAGGTTGACTTYCGTATGCAGTCTCCTGGAGCTGGCCACAGAAGCCAAATTTCTTATGCTCAGAACAAAGAGAAAAGATACAGAGGTGCATGCAGGATTGCAGTGTTCTGTTAATTAAATGAGCTAAATGTTATTGTAGAAAGATTTCTCCCACCCATGTGAGAGAACGGGTAGGAGGTGGAATGGCAGAATGGGTTCCCTTGTGAAAGAGTTCCTGTGGGAACTTAGGCAATCAGTTAAATCCATTTAGCATGTTTGATTAGAAACAACTTTTTTGTTATTGTTTTTTTTAACAGTTTTTTGACAGTTCCAGGGTAAGGTCTCAAAATCTGAGTTACAAAAATCACTGTCACTTATTATGAAAAATGAAGGCAAAGAATATGGTAAGAAAATCTTCTTGGGCAGGGTGGGGACCTGTAACAGTTTTGTCTTTTAATTTAACCTTCTTTTTCCCTTTCCAATCTGTAGAATGGACATAAGACTTCATAGAGTCATAAGCTGTGTGTTGCTAAGTTAAACCAGGTGATGAGCCCAACAAAAAGCAGAGAGGCAAGCAAATGTGTCTGTATTCTATGAAGAGTTTGGACACTGAACACTAAGTAATCATGGGAGCACTCTAGTGAACAATGAGGTTAAAAACAATGATTGTAAATGATTATGTACCTAATAAATACTGTTCATCTTGTCTGCTGAATGAAATAGCAGTATGTGGCTCATATGCGTATGCATAAAGATTTTGAATTAAAATAGCATAAGCAACTTTATATCTGGCATCTTCTGAATTCTGATTGCTTAACTTAGAAACCTTAATGTGCTTACTAAACTAAGTGAATCAAATCAGCAGTATCATTTGGACTAAGAAACTAGAGGGCAGACTACAGGCAAGACTTGGATTTTCTTTAAGTCAAAGGAGCAAAAACTTGTTGGAACTGTGTCCAAAGCTGAGATTCAGGCTCTCATCCTTGCTGAAAAAATAACCATCTTTAAAAGAAGAGAAAAATCTGGAGAAAAGGTATTGGGTTTAAGGTATAAATAAGAATATATAGGTGGAAAGAAGGATTATTAAGCAGAGCAAATAACATTTCAGAGTTCATGAAGTATAGGGAAAATAATTAAAGCTTTTAAGAACAGCAGGAGATGAGCCAAGTTAGACATAACAAAGGAATTAAAAATGAAGAACAAAAGGTTCTTTAGCCTTATAAATAAAATGAGAATGAAAGAAGAAGGGAAACTACTCTGCAATTGGTAGGAGGAAGAATAAATGGAAGGCCGTCCCACTACTAAATTAATACTTTGCTTCAGTTTTGAACAAGAGTGCTATGAAATACAGATGAGAAGGGGCAAGACAGCTAGCTACAGGGAACAAAAAGATTTAAATTACTATGTCTGTGTAGGAACAAAACTCTGAACTTCATGTCCGTTGCAGAATTCTGAGAGRACTAGCATATGAAATTACAAGATTGGTGGCAAGATATTTTAAAATAAAACTACCCAATGTTACCACATGGCTGTGGAATAACACATGCAAGATATATATTCAGGAAGGAGGAAAGATTCTGGTTGCTACAGAGACATTCTGTTTTTTCAGAAAACTGTGTTTTAGAAGAAGTGTGAAGAAAGCATCAGAAAGTATCTAGTTGCTCTTTTTTGTGTGTGTGTGTGGCCAAGTTAAATGGAATAGATATAATCTAACTGAACTTGAGTAAACTGGTATTGTGCTCTGTAAGGAATTACTGGTTAGTGTAGGCAGAAGAACTGGTTTGAGTGGAGATGATGAGCTAGTATTGAAGGAGAAGTGTTGGGGAGAAAGGAAGCTGTTAGTGGTATTCCTGAGGATATAGACTAAAAATATTAAAACATAAATGATCTTGAACAATCAGCCTAAATAATAACTGCAATAAAATGACACAGCACAGTGAGAATCACAAATTCATACCTTTGAGGATTAACAAAATTCAAAATTCATCGGTAGAGGAGGAAAAAGATTTTGCGTTAGTCATAAGATGTCTGCAATCCACAAGTGGGATACAATCATGGAAAAGACAAATGCAATCACTGGATTTATTATGCAAAACATTTTCAGTAGAGTTGGGGAACTAATTTTTCCCTCATCCAAGATGCTGTCCAGAATATYGTACATGAATCTGGTTTCCCATGTTCTAGAAACCTAGAATTCAAGTGAGAATCCAAAGTGAGGAGAATGGGATGATCAAAAGAGGCAGAACCAATGTGTTAGAACAAACTGGAGGACCTGGCTTGGACTAGCACAGCAAAACAAGAGCTGGGAGAAATTTTATTAATATCTCAAAATGTTCAATGGAAATAACCTCTAAGAAAGGAAAACAGTTAAGTGAAAGCACAATCTTGACTCCAAAATAAATAGGTAGAAGATGATCTTGAAAAGATGTAGGCTGAATATTAAAGACAGTTTTGACTGTGGAAGATAATGATGTTCTAGAACAGAGGGTGAAGACAAAAATGAGTTAAAAGATACTGTAACTTGTGAGTAGTTATATGATTGTTTGCAACAGCAGCTGACTAGGCTGAGTCATAGAGATCTTTTACAATCCTGAATCCCTCTTAATGCAGTTTGTATATGCAATATGTTGTAGTCATGAAATACATATGTGTTTGATTCAGCTTTTCTTAAATAATGGATACAAGGACTGTGACAATGCTGAAATAGAAAGACTGATAGACATATGCTACAATTGCTCATCCTGAAACATATATTATGCCCAGAATTTTGCCTTTATTTGAAACAGTAAAACACTACCAGAACATATTCTCCAAAATCCTTGAATTGACCCCATATCCGAAACCTGGCAGAAAGTACTAAAAGAGAATGTGATGTAGAATTATTCTGTTTTATTTTTAAGCCTTGATTCAGAAATCACGAGTCATCTCCCTATGGATTCTTAGTATCTGTCAGGACTGGCAACAAGTCAGTATCACACAGCTGAAACATTTTATTTTTCACAGTGATGATTTATCTCTCTTTCAGACTTCAGAACTTTTCCCATATTACAGAAAACTTTTAAATTGCTTATTGGAGAATCAACCACTACAGTTTTATTTTTTAAACTTTATTGTTTTCCACCCCTATTAGCCCAAAATGTAATGACTACAGGGTCTTCTTTTTCTAAATATATATTTGGTGTTCTCCCTCACTCCCTCAATCCACCAAAGCCATACAGAAGCACTCAGGACACCTGACATATATTTCTTAAAACGAGGGACTCTTGGGAGTCATCCTATACAACTTTAATTGCAGTGTAATGCAAATTGTATAATAATGTTTAATATTTTTCAACATAAATTATGACCTATTTGTCAAGCAATCCTCATTAATAAAGAAACTAATATACACATAATACCTTTGAAATACATCTGAGAGTAGACATGAGTATTATAGAGAAAATCTCATCTGTCAGAGAACAGTTCACTGGCTATATGAACACAATGGGAAGTAAGTTGTGTACCCCAAATAAGACTTTGTGCACAAGTAGGCAACATGTAAGAGCTTATAACAAAGGAAGRGAGACATAGTGAGCTATAAAGGACTGAGAAGGTGGGATGGGACAACCTCAAGAAGGAGAATATTCCTGAGGAAGTTATTCCTTCAGACACTGTAAGAGGTGCTGTCTTTAAAAGCTCATATACCATGAGGGTGAGTCTTTTCATGTCAGAGATGAACAACATTGGGTTTAATGAGTTATTCATTGATAAATATGGTAGAATCAAGTTGGTCTTGATGAAAAGTGGCCCTGCCTTGGGCAAGGAGAGAGAGGTTTGACCAGATGATCTCCACAGGTCCCTTCCAGCTGAAATCTTCTTAAGAGTCTGTGATTTTTTAATCAGACACTCTTTGTCTATGTGCATCTGTGTCAGCTCTAAGCATTTTCTTAATAAGTTTCAACTGCTTTCAGATGTTTACAAAAGTTTTGATATAGGCAATAACATTTTATTATTTTTAGTTAATTTTCATTCACATTTAAAACAAATATGTATAAACTGTCACTGATGTTAACAGGAAGTTTGTATGGAAACTTTCTTTTGTATGGAGATTGCCATTTGTGTCAGAAACTGTTTAGATAGCTAGAAAGGATATAAAGATTTTTGCTTATTGTGGGGTTGGCTCTTTTTTTTGGCAAGTGAAGCTACTTTGGTTAGATTGCTAGCCTTGTTATCAAACATATTTGACAACTCCACTGCCAAGATTCATATCAATAGTTTGAGAATAGTACATGCAAATTATACAGATTTCAAATCCACACCAGCAATATCCTATAGAAATTTCCCCACAAGTTTCTTACAGAAGTGTTGGGTGAGATGAATRTGTCAGACCTTAAAAAGGAAAAATGCAGATCTTTTCCTGCTACGGTGATATGTGTCTCCTTTTCTGAAGGATTAGGGTAAAGCTAGTAACACACATTTTTTGTCCGTCCAGGGAGATGTTGGGTGCAAAGGCAAAAATAACCAGTTAGAAGTAAGCAATTCTACAGTAGTTTCATGCCACAGCTAACTGTTCTAACTACTATTCTTTCTAAATTGTGGAAAGATAATTACATGGGCCAAGACAAAGAAAAGCTTCATTGAAGAAGACAAGAATTTTGCCTGGGAGCTAAGTATGGGTTTTATGCCATATAGTCAGGGAGGGAGAGGTTCTGTATCTTTTCAGAACAGCTGAAGCCCTGGTCCTGTTGCAGAACCTCACAAAGCAGTTTTGTTTGTGTGAGTGTGGGTCACACAGAAGGAAAAATGTGTGATGATTTTCAAGGACTTAGCCTTCCGAGTAGGATGTTACAGTCTTCCAGTAACTGTAGTATGTGAACTGCAATATATTGATTTCTTGCTCTATCTCTCATTATTGGAACCGTTGGTTCAGATTTTGTCCCAGACCTCACAAAGGCATCTTTTTTTTTCCTGATCATCAGCTCTTGTTCCATGAATTGCATCATTGTCTTTTGTCAATCAGCTGTACTTTGCTAATCACCTCTGCTTTGGTGAACTTGTGTGGAGAGCCATCAACTCCTGCAGGTTTTTCARTGTTATCTTACTGTGGCATAGGAGGAGTCTTGTCCTCTGCTATGCTAGTAATCTCTGGTTCTGCTCAAGAGAGTGTGGTGAGAGGAATATAGACCATGGTCCAAAGAACATGCCCATAAAATGCAAAACTTAAGGCTGATGTATTCATCACACAAGCCAGCTTCTGACATTGATGAAATCTTGTAGCCCACTGAAATTAGGGCTACAGTCGCTGGATAAAGTCAGAAGACAACCAATGATATTATGAACCTATATTCATGGCTCGAAGGTGGCACTGCATGGTTAGAGTACAGAATATTTTCAAAAGACCTCTCTCCCCTTGCCATTTCTATTCTTTGCTGTCAGATCTCCACTCATTCTTCTCCACTGAATACTCACTCTTTCTTTAGTTTCTTGATACAGGTGGCTACCATTTGTCGAGCTATCAATTTCTCTACCCATTTTAAGGCAGCTATTATTTATGCTAGTCCCTGCTTATCATCCTCTTTATTCGTTTAGACAAGAACAGCTACAAAACATTTTAAACAGCTTGAGATAAAGGTTAAGCTTAAAGATCACATGTTATCATGCATAGCTTCAAAATAATGGGTTAAACCTGCTCCAATACAATGTTCTGAAATCAAGTCTTTAATGTGCCTTTAATTTGTGCCACTCTTTCATATGTAAGAAATGTGAAAACATGAACCAAGCTAAAAAGCTATGGCCCATAAAGAAAATCATCTGCAGTAGCATARAAGTTACATGCTGCAGTTTTTTTCACTGGTCTTCATATGCAAGATCATATAGAATAGAAAAAAAMCCCTCATTTTTCAATGACTTTTATGACTATATATTTTAATAGTATGTAAGAGTGACATATATCTCACTGCAGAAATGTGATTGCTGAAAGTCCTGCATCTATCCTTCAGATAATTTTTAGAATTTTTTTGCATTAGAATTAATGGTAGGTTCACAGCCCTTGTTACAAACAATAAATTATCACTACATGTCTTGCTATTGAAATAGATTACTTAGCCATTCACCATTTGCTATGGGATGCTCTCCAGATGTGCTGCATCTGAATTTCTCTGAATTTTCACTTGAGTACTGCGAAGTTGATCTGTTGTTTAGCACACCAAAAGAATCGTTAAATATCTGCTAAACATTATATTGGTTTGCAGTGTTCTGGTGTAAGGATTTTTTTCTTCTCTTTCTTCACTCTCTCCATTTCAGTGATTCTTAACAATACCCCACTGTTGCAATGCTGTTCTTTTTTTTCCTTCAAAGTATAATTTTATGCTAATCCTTGAGCTGTCGATGAGGGCATTAGCTTTCAGCTCATTTTCTGATTTGCTGCTCTCAGAAACCTTTGTTACTTACAACCTGGCACAACCTGAACTTTGCACAAACATTACCTATTGCCTCCATAGTTTAAATATATATTTTTTTAATTTGGTAGACATTACACAATAAGGGTGCATGGTCCTTCTGTCTACTGTATATCTCACGATCCAATTGTTGAGAGGACTGAACTTTCATCTCTGTGTTGGAATATGGCCCAGATTCTAGATTTCAAAGCAACTAAAAGGAAGACAATCATTAAGACAATGTTCCCTCAAATCCCAGTTCAAATAATCTCAAAGACTATGCAAAATGCAAATGTTGACCTCACAGAACTTCCCAACCTCCAGAATAGTTCACAAAGCGCTGAAAACTCTCACAAACATATTGCTGAAACTTCTTTTTTTATTGGTGGCAAAATATTCCTTGGTTGCCATTAGCTTTGCTTAAATCCTGTGGAAATATTCAGAGCTTCTTGGTGTATTCAACAATTCAGAAAAATGGCTCATCATCTCAGTTTAGCTCAGTCTGCAAGACTGCTTGTGTACTTAGTCCCCACTTATTTTTTTCAGGTTCACTATTAGGCTAGACAGCTCTGTCAACTCAAAAAGACATTCTTTTTTCAAACTATTGATCTCTGTTGCTCTTCCAAATCCTTTAGTATTGGCTCTTAGGATTACTATAATGCTATAATCATTCTGTTAAGGATTCAGATTTGTGGTGGACTAAAAGATGGTAACATCAAAAGGATTGAAATGCCCTTGAAGCAATCAATTTTTGTTCATCAAATACAAATGCTGAGAGGCTGCTTTCAGCTAATAATTTATAACTGAATTAATGACACATGGCTTCCGTCAGTAATGGTCTCCTCTCTGGGGTCTTTTTTTCCCCCTTTCTGTGATCTGATTTCATATTCTGGGAAAGGAAATCAGAGTGCTAAAGAATTTAATCAGAAATGGGGACTGTCTGAAGTTAAAAGCTTATCTTTTTTGCTTCAAAATGAGTGCTGCTAAAATCTTTATCTTTCCATTTTGGCAAACTTGAATTTTTAAGCCAATCCTACTCATGTGGAATTGTATTTCCACTTTTTTATCCTACAGATGAAAAATCACTGAGTTGTGGGAAGCACCTTGCAAAAATTTTAAGTCCCTTTTTTGAGTGTGTAGGTCTTTCATCAAACATTTTGGTTCATGACAAGTTTTGCATATTAACAAAATGCTGTCAAAAGTGGGCACAGGCAATTCCCCTTTTCTCACTCCAGCCTCTTTTCACATACTGCTCTGATGCTAGGTTTCAGCAACATATTCAGAATAAAACTGCAGCTTTTGCAGTTTAAAACAAACTTAAATAGCTGATTTTCCTTTCCTGTCACAGTCTTATTTCTCTTCTTCTGCTGCTTTTCTGGGGATTTGAGCTGGGTCTATTTGTTCAGAAAGGCTATCCAAAACATTGGCAACTTCTTTCCCCCAGATTCTGTGTGGAAAGGGGCATATGCTGTGGGACTGCCATCTGTCAAAATATTGCAGAMAGGAATGACATCAAGAAGGCAACACCAGGTAGGGGTAGAGGAGAGAATATTTCACAATGCCTACGGTGAAGAAAGAAGGCTTTATAGAGGAAAAGTCATACACCTGAATAAGTGTTAAATTATTGGACACCTGCGTAAACTGATTTTAACCTCATGGTGTTTTCCTTCTGCTAGATTGATTAAGAACAGCCTAGTAACAACAGCTGTGCACTGAGGTTGCTCTGTGATGTATTCTTCTATGGTGTGGTGCTTGTCTATAGTTGTAGGATATGTTGGCTAGTATTTGGGGTTGATTATGCAGCCGAAGGGTTGTTGTAACAGAATGAAAAAAAGAACATGGTATCGGTTTTAGGAATGAAATATCCCATTCATCTAGTTATGCATTGAAAAAAACACCAACTTACCTCTTCCCAACTCTTTTTGTGAAGCAAAGCTATAGGTAGAATCATTGAAGTAACCTTTTAGTGTTGCTTATACTTTTCAAAAAGATGCATTTTATGGCAAGCTTGACAGGCAATCTTGAGTCTATAAATTATTAGCAAAAATAGCAAATAGGCTGTCATGTGTTCTTTCTTCACGTAGATAGCATTATAGTTACGTTTCCCTTCATACAAACTGATGAAAACCATCTGATGGTTTCCAGTCTATTCCTTTTCTCCATTTCCTTCCTCCTTCTGCACTTCTACATCATCTTTTCCCTCTCCCCCACACTCCCTGCAGGTTATAATTGATTTAGAAATAGATCAAGTTACTTATATTTAATAGCTCAAAGTACTTAGGATCATTCTGTTATAGCCATTTATACCCAATTAATACTAAATCTTCAGTCATAGCAAATCCTCAGCATAGGACTTGCACTGCATCTTACTTCTTGTGCTTGTGTCCCAAAAGTGCATATGATATCGATGTCACCCAAGCACTTCTGAGCTCCTTTCCTGGACATATCCATTGATTTTCAGAATTTTAAAGACATTAATACCAAAGTAACAAAAATTGCAGAACCTAGACTTAAGTCAGAACAATAATGTTCAACCAAAACTGAAATAATTAAATGTGAATGGAAAAAATGGATTGAATAGATTATAACAGCAAGAATATAATAATGTAAACTAATTTATTGATGAAAGGAATCCTCATATCAGATTTGACTTGTACACAAATCTACTCGAATCATCAGTATCTGAATTTGTCGAATATCAGTTAAAAAAGATAGCGAGAATTCTCAAGGTGCTTAGCACCCTCAAACAGAACTGAAGCTAAACCTCACACAAAGCCTTGCGAAATCAGGCCAATAAATGAAAAACAAACACAACATGAACTTTTGAGACATCAAATCACAAATAGTCACAGGAACTTGACTAACCTAGCTCTGTGCAGTACTTACAATACTTGAAAAAGTAATTTAATTTTTCAGAATGTTTTAAATAAACTGAGACTTATGCCAAATAAAAGTTACAAAATAAGTGAACAACTGTAATAAAAATGATCAATAAAAAAAGCTTTTAAATTAATTGAAAACATCATAACATTAAGCTCTATGTCAATCATGTTTTTTTTAAAGCAGCCTTACATGCAATCTTTGGCAACGGAAACTTTGTTTTAAATCGCCTCCCACTCTGCAGTTTAATGCAGTCCAAATGTCTCCACTACTAAGAATGGGGCAAAGACAGCATTTCTCTTCACAGAGGGAGCTGGTGGTTTCAACAGCTCATTTATGACAAATATCTGGACCTTCTCTAATTTTTATTTTCCAAATAGTCAGGAGTTTTCATCATCTTTTTCTCCCTTGGTGTTAGCTTCTGTTATTTTTTCAGTGTTTGAGTTGGGATGAAAATATGCTAGAGGTTATGCCTCATATACAGAAGTGTGAAAGCGGCCCTGAAAAGTGGACTCTCAAGAGACCTCAAAGATGTTAAACCACTTCTGTCTCCAGAACAGAAGTGTGAAATGTCTGTTTCATCAGCGTGAGGCTCAGTACGCCTGGCTTCCTTTCATTGTGCAAGGTGACAAGTTATCTTTGGCTCTCCTTACTCAAGTCTCTGTGCACTCAACTGTCCTTATGAAAAGGTTGAGAACGACTGCTATCGCAGCCAGCTCTAAGGAAAAAAAAAAAAAAAAGTAAGCAGCTGCCAGGGCAGCAGGCTGCTGTGGACAGCAAGCGTCCACAACCCTTACTTTGTCTGAGCAGGAGTCCTGGTTGGGCCACTGGGATTTGAGGTGCACAAGGTAGCCTCTTCTAGAAATGGCAAGTCTAGCTCTCTAGGGCTCTTTCCTTTTCCTCCCTTATTATTACAGGAGCTGCCCTACCCTGAATCCGCAGAGCTGCAAAAGGAAATGTTACCAATACTTCTGGAAGCTGTCTCCAACTACTAGTCCTCTTTAACCGAGAGGCATGAAGATGCTGAGGAACCATACTCCTACAGGCACATGGATATAAACTTGAAATGTGCTGTTAACTTCAATGGGATGGTTCACATGCCTGAAGTTCAGTTTGTGTCTAACTTCCTGCTGGAAGATTGTAGCAGACCAGTCGTAAAACTTCTGAGTACTGCAGTGACGTCAGGGGCAATGGGCCACCAAGCATTAGGAGGAACGTTCTGTGTGAATATGTAAGAAATGCGTTCAAAACTGCTTCATCAATTAGAAAATAGAAATACCTGAATATGCTGTTTACCCCCAGCAGCTCTCGGTACTGTTTTTAACCAGGTTACAGTTTCAGTGACACCTGAATCTGTGTTAACAACTTGCAGAAACAGATACCTTAAAAAACAAACATTCTACTGGAATAGTACACAACGTCTTCTGGGTCTTGATCTTCTTTTTTTTTTTAACTTGCATTAAACTTGCATTGCACAACTGAAAGCATCGTTAAGAGACAAATTTTAAAGCTCCTTAACTAACTCTGTTTTGKTGTAAATGGCCCCAAAGGTTATGACTGATCCCCAGATGCTATAACAAGCTTGAAGTGTGTTAGTAAAACAACTTTTTACTTCATGACTGGCCTTTGAAACACAAGAGAAAGGGAAACATTTCATACAAGATCTGCAACCATATTGAATATACCTCTGAAGTCTAATATGCTAGAACAGGTCAATAACTGCCTTTCCTTGGTCTGTAATAGGCATCCTTGGTCTGAAGAGGGAGAACAGGAAATGCTGAGGATGTGTGCTCAGTTTTACTGGAAGGGTGGAATTGGAGAAGGTAGCACTACAGTTGGTAACAACACCTTTCTCTCCAGAGAGAGAGCATGTAGGAAGCCCCATGGCTGCTCTTCTGACCCTGAGGTGAGAAGGAAGTATTCTCCCAGCTGCTTCTGCTTTGTGACAGGCCCATGATTGTACCTATGAAAGAACTTCCAATCAAAAGTCTAGTTTAATTTCATTTGTTAGGAAAGAAGTCAGGAAAGGTCTCTTAAATCTACTAGGCTGCTTACATATTCATACTCATCAGAATTTGCAAGGCATTGTGTCATTTTACATGAATGTGGGATTATATGGTCAGTAGCTATACAGGTTCATATTGGTTAAGCATAATGAAACAGCAACTATTACTAATTTTTTTCCATCTTTGTTGTATACAATCTAAAATAAAATTTCATTATTTTCAGAATAATGGCCCACATTTAGAACTTTTTCATCATGTATGACAAGTAAATCATTACTATTTCATCCAGTAGTGATAGTAAGGACTACTATCTCTAAACCGGAGTTATTTTTGTGGGAAAAAATATAACTAAGCCTTAAGACATAATAGAAAAACTGAACTCAGATTGAAGGTCTGGGTATAAAAAAGTGAAGTAAATTATACTCACTGCTTCAAAGACCTCGAATTTTGACCATTTAATTTTTTTGACCATATTAATTTTGACCCTTTCTGAATATTTACAGCATCCAATTTGCTCAGAAGTGGTGGCTCAGTGTTAATCCAACGTCAGGGATAGAGTTCTGGGAATATTCCTGAAGAGTCGAGACAGCACAACTTGGCAAAAGCAGCATCATTTATCTCAGCGTTGGTTCCAAGTTGAGGGGCTGGAGGTGATGTCATTTTCTGTTGTATAAGATTGAGTCAGTCGGGTTAACCTGAGCAGTTGCATGTGTGCCTTGCATTTTGTGACCAGTTATTAGAAGCTGACGTGTTCCTTCCCAAACGCACCCTCTGCAAAAGAAACTGCATGCATCTGAAAGTCAGATCACCTAAGGGCTTAAATCCTCCTGGTAGCACTTTAATAACCAATAACATGGGTCTGATTTTTCCAGCTTGCTCGCATTTGCTCTGAGTTATTTTTATAAGGATCTCAACACACTGAGTTCATTCTTTGTATTTTTCTATTGATTTTTCCCCAACTGATGTGAAGTAGAAGTATCTTTTAGGCTCTTTGTTTAACTGCACTTCCTCTTGTTTTCCCCCTTAATCTCTGTAAACTTAGATCTTCCTGAGGTTATGGCAGTATGTTTGTTATCGCTTCTTGTCATGTGATATTTATCTAGCTGTGACTGTGATACTGTTGGTGTTTCTGAAATAGTCCTGGGTTCCTCTGTTATCTCTCTGCAGGTGTTGGATTCACCAATCTCAGTGAAGTTTGGCATCCTCAGTAACTGCTGATAATTTTTAAGACTAGCAATCTGGGATTTTGCCAGTAAATTGGCCTTCTGACAAACTGTTTGGATTCTTGTTACAGAATTAAAGTATACCAAAAAAGTAAGAGTGGAAAAGCAGGTCACTAAATTTTTTGCTGCTTGATTGGCTAAATCAACTGCATATTTCAAATCCTCTAATGCAAAAGGAAAGCATCAGCACAGCAACATGGCATTAAACATGGTGCCTGTTGTCAGGTTTTGCCAGCGAGTATTATTCATCTGCCCGAGGTTCTGTCTTCAGATTAGTGATTATCACATTTTATCACTTTAAGCATAATCTGGCTGCTCGACATGAGGAGTTTATAAAAGGGAAGGCATTTTAAAAGCCTTCACTTTCCATTAGAAGTCAGATGGCTTTACAGAATAAAACCTCAAGCATGTTTGTTTTTCTGAAGTTTACATGGAAACTTTTTTGTTGACCACCCAAAGGAAAACTAAAAAATTAGTTACTTACAAGAGCTGACCTTTAACTAGAGGCTGAACAAAATATAATCTTGAAGTACCCTAAAGGTGTTTGTTTAACCATGGGTATATCCTGCTGGAGTAGGACTTACTGTGGGTTTTGCAGCACATGGAAATCTAATATCTACAGAGAACCATGAACTTTCCTTCTGTTTTTGTTTCAATGCCTGAAAACATCCTACTAGCCCAAAAGTTTACCCTAATTGCAAACTTCACTGAAATAAGAGGGAAGAAAGAAAACTTTCAAGCAGTGATATTTTGAAATAGACTGACCTTCAATGGTTTTGAAACATCAAAGGACTGTGTAGTCTGTCTGCAAGCTAGTTTTCTGATTCATCTCCCCGTGATCTATTTTTAGTCTTTTGGGAGACTTTTGAAAGCAAAAGTACTTTTTTTTTTTCTAGGTTTAGATCATATGGTTTGGAAGCTTACAACTTTCTCTTACTGTCTGACAAATTCTCATACAATTAGCCTCCCAACAAATTCACCCTTGCTGGAACTTACTTCTTAGGAATTCCTCCAGTGCCCCTTGCACTTGTAGATGTCGGTATATTCTGCTGATCAAAGAGCGTTCTTCTTCATCCACTTATTTTTACATAATGTGCCTGTTGACACCACAGCTGTTTTTTCAAACTGGGAAGAGGAGAACTGCTGTTGAATAGAGAAGGTGACATTAAAATTGAACTGTGAATTTTTGCAAGCAGCTGCAGAGCTGTAGTTGTGCTTTTGGGGTGTTGTTGTTGTCAATGGCATTGTTGCCTGACAAACAAGTTGACTCCATGCGTAGCAATCTTACAGCAGTAGTAGGTACCCGATAGTTTCTGTTTTAGCAGAGCTACAGTCATTTTACTGAACCTAAGGGCCCTACTTTATAGTACACTTTTTCCCTATGTAAGCTTAAATTTAGTGCAAATTCAGTGGAAAAAAGTATGCCTCCTTAGTGGGTAACTTAAAACTGGTATTTACTAACATGTCACCCACGACAGCCACAGTCTGGAAAACAAACTGGAAATAGCTAGAGCAAACCTAAATGAAGGAAAATAAACCTAAATGAACGAAGACTGTACGTTCTTGAACAAAAACATATGAAAATTTTTGAAAAATTCAGCTGCAGGCAGATCTGATTTGCTCTACTGGCAGTAACATATAAGTGCAGTTTTGTGGTATCTCTTCTATTTAAGGCATTTCTAATCTGCAGCCACTTTATCTTGAAATATTTATCCCAGACCCATTGTTAGGCTGTGGGAGATAGTAGTAATACAAGCGAGGATAATTTTCTATCAGCTTCCTGGACATCTGAAGTGGCCAAAGCAGGCCTCAATTCCCCTCAAAAGGTTTATGAAGGATGGGAAGTAACTCATGGCAAGTTCTGAAATCACCATATTTCTGTTAGGATTCAATCCCAGGTCTCACCAAAGTTTCCATTTCTTTTAAAAATCATAGGATCAACTCTTACTATAAGATAGAACCTATGAATTGTTTTTACTGCTCTGTCTGACTTCCATCAAGTATGAGCCACATTGGCATAAAATAGTCTAATACGTTTCCCTTTCTTCACTGTCAGCTTATTGAGACTGATCTATGAACCAAGGTGTGCCTTCCTATCCCCAGGTAACAYAAACACCATTGCTGCTTTTAGAGAAGTTTCTGCTTTATTCTCCTCCCTTTATGCAAAACAGATTAACAGCACTTTCTGGCACAACCAGGATTTTGTGTGCTAATTTAAGTATAAATTTCTAAAGGTTTTTTCTTTTTCAGAGTGCCAAGTACTATTGTTCTACAGACAATTCCAGTTAGAAACAGAGGACTGTTTTTCCACTTTCTGGAGTTATGACCCAAAGTGTGCAGTTTGTTCCTTATTGCTTTAATGAATGTAATAGCCCTCTTAATAGTTGTAAGCAGCTGATTTCTTTGTATCATGTTCATTCCTCTGGCAGTTACATAATTTGGAGTCAGAGAAATACCAGTCGCCAAAATCTCCCAAGTCTGTCCAAGTCTCTGCAGGTGAAATGTGCTGCCTGAATGATTGTACATCAGCCAAACTCCTCTTCATGGCCTTGCTTACCTGCTATCACCAGCACATCACGTGTACAGAAACAGTAGTACTTTGTGGGAAAATAGATTGCAAAATAAAGAAACCTTGCTTGGAAAAAGGTGAGTTTTGCCACTGAAAACAAGCTGTGAATTAGAAAATGACAACTGGCCATATCGTAGGGCTTTAAAAAGGCCACCAGAAATAGTCCCACTCTTTGAAAGCAGCATATGTTACTCACTCTTTAATGTGAAAGTCAAAAATGTGCTTGTACATCATCTCAGCAAAAATCCTCAAGAAACTACTCATAACCAATTAAGAGTCTCTGAGGAGCTGTAGAAGAGAATGTAACAAAATGATTTCAAAGTATAGACATGGCAAATACTAAGAGAGTTACTGTTCTAAAAGTCTTGGAATTATTTTATAAACAACAAAGCCAAATTCAGCTGTGATTAAAGTACTGGCCTAAGTTATGTAGTGATAACTGCCTCCAGCAAGGAGGCAAAGGGGTGGGCTGAATTCAGRAAAAAAAAAACATCTGGAGGATGTGAACCAGGTAGAAGATAAGCAGCCCTATCTCTTATGCCTGTCTATCTTGTACTGTCTCATTCATTGATTTTCCTTCTGCATCTCCCCCTGTCTGTCAGCTCTAGTGCTACCTGTGTCTCACCCCACTCTTTTTTTCAGCAAGAAGTTACTGCTGAGCAGCAAAGGGAACAGGCATGGTCTCTAAGGTCCTTCTCTACCAGCCGAGGACTCCCACTAACTCACTGGGGATGCTGAATATGAGACCTTGCTAGCTCCAATTGTCTAACTTCATTGCAACAGTCCGTCTTGCAAGAGAGGAAGGGATGCTGATGCCTCTCGTACTCTGGGCTACAAGTGAGGACAGAGGGGTCTTCCCTGGAGTTTGTCAGCTATGTTGTTGGCCTCTGCCTGCTACCTATGCCTTTGGAGCAGGAACCATGGTACTGTGCTAYGTTGGGCAATGCCTCTTCTGCAAGACAGGAGCTGTTCTTCTGTCTCTGTCTTCACCACTTGCCTTCCCCATATGGTGGACCATTTCCTTTGTTTCATGTCTGAGCTTGAAAGAGAGGTAAAAATTGGTGGGAGTGCTCCTTCACTTTAGGCACCTCCACTGCAGTTCCCCCAGCTTTGCAACACAGCTGCAGTTTGACCAACACTGATGCCAGCTGTCATATCACATAAACCCCAGTCACTTCCCTTGCCTGCATGCTCTGGATGGAGCTATACTTGATCGGGGGCTTTGAGTCACCTTGTGAGCYGCTCTGCTGCCTCTTGGTGAGGTTGGTGACCTCCCTGCTTGAGAGGGCAACAGGCCCCAGGGTTTACGTATGGGGAACGCCCCCCCCCCCAAAGATACAGGATATGGCTTTATCCAGCACAGATTGGCAAATGCTCCTATGGCGGAACTCAGCAGCTCTTTGTCTATCCCTTCTATATCAGGTTAGGACAGAAATGGGAAGCAGTATTTTGCTGTCATTGCAAAGATCATTTTAAGTAGGCAGAATTTAAGTATGAAACTTTTTAATCTGGTCTTAATCTAGAAGCTGGTTTAATCCATCACCTATCTTGGTTTATTATCTGTAAAATGGTGATATAACAAAAAAAGATCATTGTCAATATATGTATATTTTATTTTAAAATCCAAGCAGCTTTGCATTCATTGTAACAGGCTGTGTACCAGGCCTTGGATCCTGATAAAATTCAAATTAACATACTTGTTTTTGTGAAAAGTAGTATATATTTTGATGCCTGTAAGTAGTCAGCACTTTGGTTTTGTGTATCGCTAGTGTCTAAGCCTTCCTATGTTCATGTGTTATTTTCTTACTCAATCAATCACTTCTTCTCCCTGCAAAATGTAACCTGCTCAAATAACTGTGATTATACATTCATAATTGCAAAGTCAAAATAAAAGCCTAGAGCATATGGAAATGATCAAAATGCTGTGTAATAGCAGCAATGCCATTTACTGTATATAATCAATTTAGCACACCAATAGATATATACATATAAACTTCTGACAAGCATACTATTCCTTTCTATAAAACTTTTCATTTAAATTCTGCTGTCATTGTTTTGGAATAAATTTTCTTGTCACAAAGACATGGCTTTTTATTTGATTCAGTCTTATTGCATCACTAAAATATTGGCATCTTTTATGTTTTGCAAACATTTGTGGACACACCATTAAGCAACATAAAACACAGTGCAGTAACAAATGCCTGTTTTATGACTGCTGTCAGACTATATATTGTCTAATGGTCTAACATTATCAGCAATCTAAGCCTAAATTATCACAACTAAAAGTCTATGAAATACAAGACACATATATAATCTCCAGGAGTCGATGTACTGAAACATTAGAATTAAAGGTTCAGGCAATCAATTCAGCCAAAAATGCAGTTTTGCTGAGGAATTTTTCACTCAAGCAGCAAAAAGGAAAAGGAAGGAAGCAGCAAGTTATTATCAAAAAGATCACCCATACCCAAAGAAATATAGTTTCTCTGGACATTTATGTACTGTCAGACAGATGAAGAAAAAAAAGGTGAGATTAAAAAAAAAAGTAATTTGATAAAGATGCAGTGTTTATGTCTTTATTGCTTTTATTGTAAATATTTTTGATCAATGAAATTGTTCCATTACCTGTTTGTAAGATTGATTTGTGTTGTTCCCTGACAGTTTTTATTTGGCCTGAGAATTTTACTGCGTGTCTATAGGAGCAGAAGAATTTCAGACAAGGATGATAAATTGCCAGCAACATATGGTTCATTCCAGGTTGTGTGAAAATACTCTCTGTGTTGCTGGACAATGCAACTAATGAAAGTATATCAGGGACACTAGATTTAGATAGTGATAAATTCCAAGGTGTTTTGTTGCGTGACTAGGCATGGTTGGCAGAAGTCTGAGGGGAACACATATAAGGAATCAATTTGCCTTTTGCATGATGGCCACTTTTGACCCACTTTTAAGTTTTTTTCCATCTCCTGTGTAAACCCTAGAAATGAACTTTTTCTTTTGGTTGTCTTTTCTAAAGGTGATGACAGGATCAATTTCATTGGCTTAGAATAACGATATTAATCACAAGGGTCTGTCAAGATACATAATGGCAATATATATTGGAGAAGCATCTTGGTAGAATACTCTTCTTGTTATGAAGCTCCCTTTTATTGTTGTGTTTGACAGCAACAGTTTAAAGGGTAAAGAATGGTCTAAAATCGAGGCACCACAGGCAGACTACGTCGAGTGAAGAGAAGCGGAGAGGAAGAAAAGCAAACAAGTTTGAAAGAAAGTGGCCAGGCTCTCAAATGCATTCCTAACCAAACAGTCCAGGAATTTTGATTTAGTGAGATTCTAAAGTATGCCATTTACTCTCCATGAAAAGGTTTGTGGGTTTTTTTAACTTTCCTTTCTCAGCTAGAAAGGTAGAAGGCACACAAAAGTCTGCTACCTAAGCTGGTTTTGAAATACAAAGGTTCTGTGTTTAGTTTACTTTTTGGATTAGATGTGTCAGTTCCAACAATCCCAAATAACCCATGCTCTTGCCTACCCTCTGTGCATCTTGTCCTTCTTATAGAGATTATACTTCATCTATTAGGCTCTTTATTTTTGTTCCCACTGTTTCCACAGATTCTCTCCAAATGCCTTGCCACTTTTGAAGATCCACATTCTTTGTCATTTGTTTATTGTCCTCTGCTGAAAGTATTGGAGCTGTTTATGGAATACTAATTAAAACCTCTCCCCCCTTTCCCTTTGGAAAAGAAACAGAAACATTTTCCATTGATTCAAAGAAAAAAAAGTGGCATGTAGCTGATTTATCTTACTCACATTGTAATTTGCTAGACATCCTCTTTTCCTTGCCTGCTTCCATTTTTTAAGACTATATCAAAGTAATCTGATTTTAAGAAATATTTGTTTTGTATATTTATCTTTTCCTGATTAATCTATTAAAACAAAATTACTAAGTATTATTACGGTTTACTATTCTATATCTTCCTTTTGAACTCTTGGGTCTCTGCAGTGATTTATAAAAATGCATTATACCTCTTTCTGTTTCCATGTTTTCTGTCGAATACAATATTACTTGGAAATTATCACAGGACTTATTATAAAATGGCAGTGGGAGTTTTTCAGTGAATAACAGTACAATTCTGCTGAAGTCTCTGGAGATGCACTGTTTTATCTGGCCTTAAAAATTTGTAGTAACTTAAAAAGCTAACTAAGCACAGGAAGATCCATCCTGTTCTAATGAACTAATTCTTTTCCAGTTGTACTGAATAATGGAAAATTAAAACATAGCTGATATCCATTTCTGTAGGGAAACCAGAAGCACTGTGTTCAATATCCTCCCAGACCAGAAACTTGCAAACTGCATTTATATAAACTCTCCTCTTGAATTCAATTGCTAATACCTATTTTAGTAAGGACTGCTTATTCAAGAAAGGATTTTCAGGCTCAAGCCCTGCCTCAATATTCTCCATTTTGACCAGGCAATTATCTCACCCTCCTGAGCAGATTACAAATTATGCAGAACTACAAACAAGGTGGAAAGGGCAAGAGGAAAACAGAGGTAATGTATGAAGTATGCATCCTGCTATTAGAATTCTTAAAAGCAACCTGACTTTCAATTCAGTTACAGCATAGTGTTATTGTGAAGACACATACAAGATCATTTGCTGGCTTGACTTTTGCATTTGAAACTTTAAAAACTGAAATAGAAAATAAATGGGGAAGAAGTAGAGGCACTCTGTGAGCTACATGCTAACTTGCATAACAGTATTTGTAACCTGAAAAATAACAAATACAATATACTTGAACAATGGTTGTTAAATAAGGAAAAAAAAATCTGTTTGAGTTCCCACCAATTCATAAGATTTTCTTTGTGTTTTATTTTAAAGGGATATAATTTATTCATAGCATAATTGGATGGGTGTGAATTTTGGGAAATCAGTGATACTAACAAAAGAAAATTGAAGTTTTTGGGGTGTGATGTTGCAGAAGCATTTTTTGATATCTTCTGATGGATAATAAGATGAACATTTCTGTTGGAAATATTACTGAATAAAAGTGGGTTCTCTCACAAATCAACAAACTTTTCAAATTGGATACAAAGACAGAAGCAACTCTGGGAAGAATTAAACTGGAGCATAGCACTTATGGCTGACCAGAGAGAGAAAAAAAAAGGCTGGTCAGCTGCTTGTGCAAACCTGCTGATGAGGAGCTTTCCAAGGAATTTGATGCAAATATATTTATGTATGAATCATCAGGCAGCTATAAGCATTTTTTCCTTTTTTTGGAGCTAAATTATGTCCTTTCATGAAAGACTGAAGCTCTAGTTAAACTCAGCTAAAGGTAGTTATTTGAGAAGGGAGTATTGTCCTTTTGGTTAATTCACTATTCCATTATGTTTACCGCAAAAGCTTTTGATAAGTTGTCTTGCAATTACAGAAACTTGCAATAATTCCTGGAGGGAAAAATTAATCTTCTGGTGGCATTCCTCTCTCATGCGCTGAAGGTCTTTAGTTCTAGAGCTAAAGGTGCTGGTCATAAATGTTTGGAACCGAATATTTTTAATTTCTCCTGGACACTTTCTGCAATACTGCTGCATGTATAAGATTAGTCTTCTAACACAAATCTACATCTTAGCTCTTACATATCATTTAAACTAGTGCTTGTGAGAAAAAGTCTGGGTGCTTCTTAATGCTTTCTTTGGATGTAAGGAAGGCAGCTCAAAGACAGTATTCTGCTAACTAATACAGTTTGGGGCAATTTATCTTTTCTAGCACTGACKTGAATTTGTCTATGTGAAGAGTTTTCTTTGATTAAATTAGGCTGTTTCTAGGTAAAGTGCTCTCTAATGCAGGAAAAAAATACAAACAGTTTAATCATAATTTGGTGGAATACTACTTTATTTGAATACATTTCTTTATATGGTCAATGTAAAAATTGAGTATTAATTCAGTTATTTGATACAAAACGTTAAGTTAATCACACTAGTTGGTCTGTATGCTTGATCCTCTCAGTTATATAATACCGTTTCTGTTCCTGTTTTGGTCATGGGAACAGTCCGAGGACTTTATTGAACAGTTTTCTTCCTCTTGCCTGAAATTCTCTTTGTGAATATTCTTACAAACAGAATTTTTCTTGAGATGTGCTGATGGAGAGATGAATATTAAAAGAAAATGACATGATCAATTTAAACAAATGTTTCGTAAGAATTTTCTGTGTTTCTTACCCACCTCTAAGATTTTCAAATACTGTGACTTGAAAATGGTTCCTGATTTGATCCTCAACCCACTGGTCTAAAATAAAATATTAAAATGGAGAAGTTATTCAGACTTACTGTTTCTGGAAGACTTTGTAAGCAATAAAACCAGTGTAATTTTGCTGCATAGRGAAGAAGGATGTGGGTAACAGTGTCTCTGTTCTGCAGATGTGTTTTATTTGGGCTTTTCTACCATTGGATACAACAGTTTTTGAGAGGCATGGAATATTAGAACAATTAGATCATTAGCTACAGTAAGGGGCTTTCTCTTTTGCAGTTTTTTGTCAATTAGTTATTTACTATATCTTTTAAAGATTGAATTACTGAAAAGAAGGAATAGCTGCTTTTTTTTTTAAATTGAACAGATTGCTGGATTTGTTCATACCTCTCTACTAACAGATCTTTACTCCATGTGGGATCAACATATAGTTCCATTAAATGTATCTTAATCCCCACCCTCCTTCTCCACCCCAAATATGCACCATGTGGAAAGTCCCAGTATAACAATCCCAAATGACACCCCACTGGTSACTACAGTTGTACCTTCTTTGACAAAAAAGATCTGATTTTAACTTAACTATCATATTTAATCTTATTAGAATTCCTGAATGCAGAATGATACGGACATCTTTTGGATTTGGAGTGAAGACAATATAATACTAATTAGTATTTATTGTAAGAAAATGTATCCTTAGCTAGTTAAATGATGGAAGGTACCGCATTTGGTACAGGTGTTGAGAAGAAGGGAGTCCAAACGTTGTACTGGCAAGTGACCTGCTAGTGATATAGCTCTAGAGTCACTACATACAGTTTTTTAACTTATGTTTAGAGGATCATTTATGATTTACCTTACAAAGCAGAGAAACAATTAAAAAAACAATTATTTTAACAGACTCTGGTAACCTTTCTTATTTTAGGCAGTATTTTGTAAATTGTTCATGTCTAGTTATTTTGAGTTTTAATATTTTACATTATTCATATTCATTTAAATTATAATTTGATGGTTTATATTTCTCTTTAGTCACACCTTTTTAAAATATGTTCGATTTAATGTATTGCTCTGCTGTTTTTTCACATTGCTATATGTAATGCATGGTTTGTTCTGTTTCTGTGCATATAAAATATTCTAGTTGTTTGCAAGGATTATACTTCATGCAATGAAGATAGGAAGAACTGGATGAAGAGAGACTAGTGACTCATTTTTTCCATCTACATTCATATTGGAAAATTTCTCTTTATGTCTTTATGGGACGAAGTTGCTCCTGAGGGCATGGTGCTCCCCAAGGACTTTGAATTTTCTCTGAGTTGGCATTTAGTGCATAGGTCTTCAATGTGTTCGTAGTGTAAGATTTGTTCTATGGCTAATATAGTGCTCCTTTATCCCAAATATTCAGACAGCAACAAATATCGGTCAAATGTTCCCTAGGGTTCCTGTTTGTTCAGTTTGGAATTGAGAAAAAAGAGTYAATTGGTATATGTGGTCTTCTGTTTTTAAAATACATTGATGATTACATTTCCTCATATCTTAAAGAATGTATGTTTCTCACTGGATGAAGCTGCAAGATTGCATTGTGTAATTTGAAGCCTTTTTGGCACTCAAATGGGGAAAAAAATCTAAACAGACTTTTTGTGAAGATTCTGTAGAAGAATGGTTTATATACTACTGCCTGTTATTGCACAGCAGAAAAAAATAGCTGTGTATTTATCAATACCATTGCGTTATGGTGAGCTGGCACTGTGAGGTCACAGTTTGAGAAAAGGCTTACACTTTTCCCTATTCTCGTGATGAATAGCATTCAGCAAAAAAAAGGGCAAGTAAAAATCACATCAAAATTCCTTTTCCTCAAAGGCTAAAAATAAAATGGACCCCCTACCCCCAACCTTCAAATACTCTAAAAGTCCATCCAACGTAAATAATGCTCTATAAGATTTTGTACTGGATTTTGTACTTATTTTCACAATCTTTTACGTTAACTTTGAATATGTAAAATGAGACTAAGTGTGACTTCAGTCCAACCCTCTTGTAAAGGGAATCTTTTAATGCTGATTACATTTCAAGGCTTGTGAGGGGAGAAAGAATCTAACTTGATAAATTCTGATATAAAACAATTTTTAAATGATTCTGTATTTAGAAAGTTATGAAAAATTTTCCAGTTTGCTGCCAGAAGTGCAACATTAACAATTAGAAGATGAACCCCGTGTTTTTGTTTGAGAAAGATAATGGCAAGACTTTGAGTTAATTTAGACTGTGTTAGAGGAGGAGCATGATATGAACTACAATCTCTGTCACTGAATTATGTTATGGTCTCCGCATTTAATAAAACAAGTGACTTTTTATGTACAAACCCAGTTCAACTGATTATTTTGCTAATTCTACTATTTATGCAACAGTTTGTGTTTTTAGCCATACATTTCTAAAAGTGTTATTTTATATATGAGTGCAGTATGTGTATCTCTGAACAAACAGCCTCCTAAAAAATGGACTACCAGGTTGATCAAAAAAATCTTTCAAATAAAATGTGAATTCATAATCTAATTATAGTAACTAAGTGCATGCGGTAAATTAAAAGTATTCCATGACTCATATTTTAGTAGCTAATATGAAGGCTCACTCTCAGATTATTCCATATAAAGAATTAGTTCACTGAACTGCTTCTATGCCTGTTTTAGCACGGTGACAGTGCCAAAGGACTGAAAGACTCAGTAAGGCTCCACATGAGTCCAGGTGCATGCAACACCTGAGATAGCTGTAAGATTAAAGCCATAAGTTGTGATTTTCAGTCTCTAACATTTTAGGAGATGCTGAGCACTTTGATCTTTAACATAACAGATTCTGGTTTTATTTCTCTTTTCTATTTTAGCAGTTCCTGGGCATTTGCTTTATTTTTTCTTCACCTGCCGAACTACAGGAGTTGAGAATGTGGTCAACAGTGTAATCTAGAGAAAGAGAAATCTCATATCTTAAAAGTATGAGTAGATATTCCCCATTCGGATGTCCTGTTCTGGACACTTAAATTCATCATCTGAAAGACAGTAAACACCTGTGGACCACACAGTGGCCATTTTGATCACTATGAAGTTCACAGATTTGATGAGAGATGCTGAAGGAAAGCCAACAAGAGAAACATGAAGAGACTTGGTGACTTGGCTGCATTTCTCCTAGTTGATGATTTGATGAAAAATCCAAGCATCTGCCACCTGGGAGACAGTGGAAGTGGAAGCAGTTACAAATTCAGCTTACTGAGCCATTGTTAGTTTCTGGAAGCAAATATTATGTAGCAGAAGGAGATATTAACACTAAGAATCCCTCCCTCCCCATTTTGTAAACCTGAGGGCTTGATATAACTTTAGATATGTGGAAGGTTTTAAACCAGTTAACAACACATCGTTATTGAGAGGATTGGTAGAAACGTTCTTGGAACAATAGTTATTTTATTCAGGTGGAAGAAACAAATCTCTTTGCAGAGCTAGCTGTTTTGTCTATAATTTCAGCTGAAACCTGAACTGTGTGTAAAGCTCCTCAGAAAGATTAATTGAGAGGCTAGAGAGGCTATGGTGGGATCAGGGATTGCAGAGAAGTGGTAGGAACATGAGGGTTATATACAAAGAAAGAGCAGAGGAGCTCTGGTAGTGTGATCTTGAGAAAAGCTCAGATGTAATTTTGGGGTCAAGTGTCGTCTGAAAAGAGGCTTGGCTCTAGGGGAAAATCAGCTGTCTCCTATTTGAGTTCTTCTGGAACTTCAGATATTCTTTGATAAGTAAACAGGATTTTATCTAAGAAACACCTAACAAAAGCAGTGTTTCCTTCCATCACAGCAAGCTGCAATCTCTTAAATTTGACTAGCCACATGGATCAAAGAAAGGCAGCAGTATGACTATAAGCAGAGAAGCATTTTAATTTAGATTTTTTTCCAGTCTGTACAAAAGTTTAGAGTACTTAGACTGAGGTGCTTGATTCCAACTGATTTTATCATTAACTTTTTAATTACTGTAACAGGGAAGTGTCTGCTTTATTTAAACAGCTCATTTCACTCCATATCATTTTTATCAATGGGGGATATCATTTGTGAATGTATAGGTCATTTTATAGAAGTATAGAAAAGCATTCCACATAGTCCTTTGCCCATATTTTGGGGTACGATGATTACTCAAACACACCATGCAGCGATCACTGAGCATGTGAACGTTTCTGTAATACCTTCGGCTGCTCCAGTGAGCTTGCTCGGGTGGGATTTTTTCAGACAGTTTGATGGCCTGATTTTACCCTTACTGTGAATCAACAGACAAATGGCAGTGAACTCACAGTCTTGAAGAAGTACATGTTCATCAAAGTCGTTCTGGTAAACAAATTGTGGCAGCTCTATTAATCATGTCAGGTTTAAGTTCCTTGCTTGCTCCCTTCCCCCAGCTCAGGGCAGTTGTCACACACAGTGTTTGCCTTATGTCGGCGCAGAGGACAGAGGAGAGACAAACCAGTACAGAAGTACTACATTATTTAAATAATTTCTCTGAACCATACACTCTATATGGTTTATGGTCAGTAAGCCAATGGTTACATATCTGTGAATGTGGACTGGGACTTTTTTTCCACTAACTTGACTTAAAAAATATATATATTATTTCTATTCCTGAGATGCTTTAGAAGCTCTGTGTCAAACTGCAGCTAGTGTCTATACAGAGTTTTTGCAACTGCTTTCTATATGCAGCAGTTATGATTTTATTTCATGCCTACAAATTTGCATCACTAGGTAACCACATGATTTTGCACATGTAAATAGAGTTCCCATAAAATCTTACAGTTTACGCACACGGAAGCATTTGTGGGAAATTGCACGGTCATTTTAGAGTCTAAACTCCTTTGTTGAAATTAGCTCTGTGACAGTAAGATTGTTTCCAGATCTGTAAGTTTTTCATTTTTAAAGAATATTGTGACCAAAATCTGAAAATAAATCTGAGGTTTTTTCTGTAAGCATTCACATTTTTCTATTTTGCTATGAAAACAAAACAAAATAAAAAAGCCTTAAGTAGAACTTTTGAGAGAAAATTCACATGCACAACCATCTGTTTTCTTGCTAGCTATTTTTTCCTAGCAGTTATTAGGGTGGCGTCTTTAGCTTTTGCCAATTGTGGGGCTGAGCTCTCCCGCCCCGAGGAATCGCACACCTTGCAAGCAGATGTGAGCACGTAAGACTCAGGATGACTCTCCCTCCTTCCCTACCTACCTCACTTCCCTACACGCACTCACATCCCCATGCACAAGCGTTTACAAGGGGAAGCCTTGTATGACTTGTTAACTTTGCCCCATTAGGGCCGGTGTGTGAGCTATTGGCACAGCGCACCAAAGAGCAATTTCACCAGATGCTGATCTTGTGAACTGTGGAAATGAACCTTTCTGAGCAGCAGCCCGAGCATTAATAATTTAATGGCTGCAGAGCTGTGAGCAGCAAAGCTTATTTCACCTCATTCTGTAACTGTGTGAGCTCCTTTAGGACGCGTGCATGTATGCAAGAGCTGACAATAAATTGAACACTGTGCAACTGCTGTTTGACCTCCATATGTTTTGGCACATCAGGAAGTCTTCTAATGTGTATTAGAGGGGGGTCAGGCACAAACCTTAACTCCATTAGGTGAACTGGCACTCTTAGGTAAATGGTAAAGTTTGCAAAGTAAAAGTCATAAGTATTTAAACAGAAAAAAGGCTCTAACCTATAAGTAATGCCCATTTCAGAGTAGTACTGTTTATCTTTTTGAACATCTAAAGCACAGATCCAGTATGCAGTAAGTATTTCCACTTCCTTTCCTGTTGTCTAAAGTGAATGCTGGCTCTGAAATAAGTAATAATAGATATGGGAGCTTTAGCAAAGAAATGCAAGAACAATACCAGCAGTTGCTGGTGTACTTTAAACATATGGATTCAGCACAGCTATGCAACACTTCTTGAATATTTTCTATTATGTGAGTACTGCAAAAACAATGGGAATGGCAGATTGACAGCATAGGAAAAATATGAAAATCAATATGACTCTCACTGGTTTAATATTACACAAAGGACTGATTTTTTTCAGCAGAGATCCTTTTAGTGTAAACATAAAAATATGTACGTTACTTATTCTAGCAACGGTATGTCAATGGAATATGATTTTCTTTTCTGAGAAAATATGAAAAGATTTATTTCCTTACAAAGTTTAGCTAGAACTAGCTGGGCTAATGCTTTGAGTTAATGATTTTTACAGCATGCATATAAACATTTCAGTATGGAAAAAAAAAAAACCCACCGTCCAAAATGGTGACTCGATTTCACATTTCAACTTATTTTAAGAAAATTGTGGGTATAAGACAGCAAATATAGAAATAGTTAAGGACCTGTTTCTCATTCCCACTCAAACCATTTTATATTGCTCCAGCAGTAAGTGAGAATTAAGGTCTTGATGTGTTTCAAGGTCTAAAGAAAAAAATGGTCTGCAATTTAAGTTAAAAATCATCATAATTATTCTAAGGCAGACTCTGGTTTAAAAGGGTCCAGTTCTGGCATTCAGATCCAAAATTCTTTAGCAGTCTATGGTTGGGGCTTATCTTTATTAAAAGCCTTAGTGTTATTATCAGCAGTGATATTGTTGATTAGGAGTTAATGGGTGCATAAAAGTTTGAAAGCTAATCCAGCTAACTTCAAGCAGTTTATTGATTTAAAGCTATAGAAACGTAACCAATTAATATTACAAAAGACCCGACCAGAATAATAGTTTATTGGAGCATGCTGCTGCAGTTTGCAATAGAGCAAATCAAACATACAAAATCAGCTACCTATTTTTATACCTTAATTGTTGTTTTCAAAGCATTTACAGTATTAGTTAATTTCTGTCTTTCTGTTTTAAAATCAACATAATAATATTAGCAAAATGTCAGTTACCAGGATGAGTTTTATAATATTTCATCTGGCATTTTTAAGATAGAAAGTATGATGTGTGCACAGCATAGAAATCCTCTAGGGGATAAAAATATTACTTATCCTCAGCCCTCAATAAGGGAGGAAAAATGGGACTTAGTTTATGAACTATTATGGTAGTAGACAAAACTAAAAGTTAGGGGGATTTCAACTAAATACCAAGCACCACAAGTGCTGGGAAAGTTTGGTTCAAAACTTAATGTAGATGTCACAAACTTGATTTTATAAAAATTACTAAGCAATTAACGTTAGGAATGAAATTATCCAGTTAATAGCACAGGCCAGTAATACAAGACATGCCAGTAAGAGAGAACATAAAAAGTCCGGAAATTCAAATTGAAAAACATTTTTTTTTTAAAGATTCCCATTAAGCAGAATTGGGGATCTGATCCCCATTTACCTTTCTGAAGACACCATCTCTGGCAAAACAAGCATGGCAGTTATAGATGATGCAGTGGTATGTCTGATGTTCAGAATCTCTGCTTCTAGCTAGCAGAACATTATTTCACCCACATAAAATATTGCAACATTTGAGTAAGAAAGTTTGGCTTCCTGAGTGTGCTTGTAGAGTCTGCAAACTGTTTGCTCTAGTTTTAAGGATGTGGGAGTAGCATGAGAAAATGTTTAGTGCTCAGAATTAAAATTGGCTCCAGAGAGTTACTGGCTTCTTATGTCATTGCTCAGAAACGTGTTTCAAGGCCTTTTCCTTTCTTACAGGTTCCTCTGATTTCTGATCACTCCCACTGAAGACRCTAGTAGGCATAACCAAGAATACACTCACAGGTCCTTTTTTCTTTTTCTAGTGTAGGAATGCAAAGAACATCAGATGACTCTTTTCATAATAATAAAAGAAAGGTAAAGACTTTTTAAAAGGCTGAAACTTAAAAAAGGTGCCAGAATATCGTGGTGCTTCATGGGCTGGCTAGTTAATGGAACCAGATGATATTATTCAAAAGACATTAAAAAAATCTACAAAGGCATAGAAAATTTGGTTGCTTAATTGCCACTGTGGAGAGCTGCAAAACTCCTATTCAACCACTGCCCAATGTGGGAGGCAGTGTAAAATGAAAAGGAGACTGTGCTTTTAGAGTTTTACAAGCCCTCATGTTTTGTTCCTCTGTGGACCTGGGAGCATCATAGTCTCAATAGCACTGGGCAGCTTGGAGCTTAATTCCTAGCCAAACCCCACAGTGATTCACAGCATTCATTCCTGAGGGGCTTCGTCAGCTAAGTGTTCCCAAAGCATCCATAAGGGATCAATATGTTGTGTGTGCTCCCCCATAAGATTCCCAAGTATTGCAATGGTGATGCCTCTTGCTCTTTTCTTCTAGCCTGCATCTACATTGTCTTATTAATGAGCCCCACATGGTCCCCTCAGGGGTAGGCTCCCTGGCCTTCTGTTGTGGCCTTGACCCATGTGTCTTATGAGTGGGGTGCTGGGAACCCTGGGGAGATGGGAACCTCAGATCTGGTCTTGCAGCACCCTCCTACACGCAACTTCAAGCAGACTCAGGAAATCACTCTCCCTCTTCCCCCCCCCCCCCGCCCCCAAATTTCTCATTTGAGAAATGAGAAATGTGGGCTCACCGCAGAGCCCACACTGTTTCAGGTGTCCTAAAAAAGTCCCCTTGCTCAGGTATTTTCCCTAGGCCTGTTGGTTTGTACAGATTATACCTTCCAAATCTGCATCATATATCTGCATGACATGAGCTAATCACAACCTACCTGATGAGAATTGTATCCCTTGATATCCTACTGTCCACAGTCCTGGTCACTGCCTTCCCCGCAGTGGAACTCTAGTTCCAACTGGTTCAACCCTAGGAAGTCCTTGCCAGCTCTGAGGGCTAGAGACCCCACAGGAAACTCATCATTCTTTTCCTTTTCCCTGCTGACTTGCTCACTTGGTGGTCCCTATCACAACAAAGTATTTGTTGCCAGTATATTTACTTGCTCCAGGTCGTGGCTTTCCCATGAAGCACAGTTCACTGTGGTCCAGATCCACAAAGGATGAGGCAGTTGGGGTAGCACTCCCTCAGTGGGAAAAGGGCTTCTTGGATGACCTTGAGAGGTGCAAATCCCCCCACAGGAAAGTAGGAGTCCAAGATACGACTAAGGGGCTATGCAGGTTTCAGGTGTAATCATTTGGATTTGGACTGGTGCTTGAAGGTGTTTTCTGGGTAAAGCTGGAGTGAGGGGAGTGGAGATAGACTGGGATCCACCATCTCACTAGAATATCTTTCATTATTGCATGTCTTGGATCTGCTTCAGTAAGCCCTTTAACCTAACTCTACTGGAGACAGTCCCAGCAGAATAGAAACCTAATTATTTGTCATGACTCCCTATACAATGTTCATCTATTCCTGCATCTGAGAAGTGCTCAAAGGGCAAACAAACTGATATTCTGGGAAGGGAAAAATGCTCCAGGCAAGAATCTGTACCTAGCATGCATAAGTTATCTCATGCAGAAGGAGTGTAATGAGCGTACCTGCATTTGCACCAGGACATGAAATCCTGCTGCATCTCAAAATCAGAACTTTAGGGACATGCACTTGGCAGACCCAAGTGCAACAGGGACAAGGCTCCATAAGTGACTGTCACCTTTGCTGGAATCTGTTCTGGTTGCATTCCCTCCTTATCCCCAGGCTTCTGCGAGTTTTCCTTTTTTTCTAATCCTAAATAGGTGGCTAGTGACCCACCTCAGACTTGCATAGCACGGCTGTCATTAGATTGCTTCAGTTGCCATGTTGAAGAGATGCAGGTTTTTAGTCATTCTTCTTGGGAGCGGGAAGTGATATTGTCTTGGGAGGTGTCCTTAATCCTTAAAAGAATATGGGGCTTATTTTCCTTCTGCCTGGACTGCTCATGAATGATTTAGCTGGTTTCTTTTTGTATCTGGTGCAGATGTTTGTCTTAGAAAAGATCTTCTCGGGCAGCCCTAGACCATTTACAAAGCCAGCTCTCAGCTGAACTCATCCTGAGATGAGCTACAAGATTGGTGGGCAAGAGCTGAAGCCCAGAATATAAGAAGGTCCAAGAAAAGATTTGAGTGAAGGTTTTTTCTTTAAATTTCTCCCACTAGAGGGTGAGTTGTTCTGTGTCATACTGAGGTGTCTGAGCCAGAGTCCTTCAGTCAGCCTGGAAGGACAGAGTGGATTGTGTGCTTCATTGCTGATTTGGGCCAAAGCTGTTGGTATGGAGTTAGGGAGCCATGACCAAAGATGCTTAGTGCAATCTGGTTTTCATATCTGTGGGCCCTAACATTATGGAGCTGATTGCTGTTTTGGTGCCTATTTTCAAGCAGGTCAGGAGAGAGAACCCCCTTTTTTCCAGTGCTTCTGTGGCTTCTAGAGGACAATAGCACATTCACATTACAGGAATTTTGCCTGCTTTTTTCATTTGTAGGTGAGAGCAGAAGGGGTGGTTTATCTGGGATAATAATAATAAGTTTGGCTTCATTGTCATTTGATGACAATGCAATCTAGTCTCCTGCTCAATGCTGGGAGAAAAAAGCCCTAATGGTCAAATCCTTTCTGTCTCATGGTTAGTGGTTAGGACACCTTCCTGAAAGAGTCCTTACTCCAATGAATACTTGAAGACACTCTTATCTGATTTCAAAGCTCCTCAGAAGGCTCATTTATATAACTAAATCATTCAGTGATAGGCAAAGATTCCAGAAACAAGTTCTTAGTTCAGGTAAACTGTTTTGCAATGTAGGGGATCAAAACTCTCCCTTCATATCAGGACCTAAGTGAGAGAATAATCAGTTGTTTTATTGTACTCATGGTCATTGCACTTTTGAGACTAAAAATACATTACCGGTTTTGCGCATGCACTTTTAAGAGTAAATCATCCAAGTTTTCTTTCTAGAGCTAGTGGTTTTACTTATTAATGATCTAGAGGAAGGCAGCCAATAGAAAAAATTGAATTAGACTAGCCAAGATTAGATCTGAATCATATAAAGCATGGGGAAAGGATAGCACAGTGCTGATTTAAATGTTTCTAAATGCTGGAAAGGAACAGTCTGAACTGCTGCCAATTTATGGCATTTTAAATTCAGTGCTGGTATTCAGGAAAGTAAACCTTGGCATTACTGAGGCTGTCTTAGTGAAAATCTCATCTCAGTGTGCTGCTACAGTGAAAACAGCAAACAAAGTGTTGCAAAAAAGAATGGGATACTGTAAATGTCACAATGTTATGGCAGTGTCAATAACAGCAGTTGGCAATATGCCCTCATATGTGTTCCATTTGGGATATAAGATCCTATTAAAATATTTCTAATATGTATCAAATATTTTGATGCATACATCAGAATTTTGGTAGTTGGAAAAAGAAAATTATTAAAGGAATGGTGAGACTTTGAAGAGATTGGTGAACACAAAAGTAAGAAAGTAAATATATAAATTATATGCTTCTGTTTATTAGAAGAGGGATTATTTAAAAAAAAATAAAGGCAGAGAAATTAAAAAGGAAAATAAAAACACTATAAAACATATAATCTCCTTCTGGAATTAATTACTACAAAATACCATTGCTTGCAAGATCATARTATAATTTTAAAAAGGTTTATATTTATTTAGGTAATAAGAAATAGAATTAAACAAAAGAGACTGAGATCAAGTATGAGAATTCTGCATTGGGACATACCTAAAAAGTTAAGAGGTATTTTCTCCTTTTATTAACCCTTTTTGCACACTTGAGAGCATTTTGTGTCTTACTATGGAATATCTGACACTGATCACAGTTGAATCAGGATACTGGACCTTACAGTTAACCCAGTCACAATTTCTACTTTTCTAAATGAGGCTTATGCTCTTAATGGTGCTGTCCAATATGATATTGTAAAACTCTGACACATTTTGAGGACAGTCTCCATGTATGTGTGATTTGTGTCTAACTTCTCATGGAGAATGAACGGCATGACAACACAGAAAAAATGCACAGGCATGAATGGCACAGACAGTAGTGGCTTAATTTCTCCTGGAAACCAGGTGCCAAGTACTCTGGCTAATTCTGTTTCCAAACAGCTATCAAGTCACCCCCTTTGCCACAGTGGTATGCAGAATGGAGGATCGAAAATCCTTTGTAAAGCTTTGCCTGCCTCGTCTACAAATTTTGTAATGTCATTTTCGATACCTCTCCAAAACTCTCAGACAGTGGGAGTACATTTGTAGGATGGGAGGTTATTATTTTTTTCCTTTGGTAATCTAATTTTCCAAATATGGGAAACTGGACTCAGTACAGTCTTATAGGAAGCAAATGTCTATTTCAGGCAAATTGTTAACTAATCTGGATAATTTAAGCTATTTTTTTAACCCTCCCACCATATTCCCGATGACWTTTATTTTTATTTTTGGTTGTGCTGGGTAATCCAAGCAAGAACTTTCATAATCCTCTCTGAGTGATCATGTTTATCCTCCTGCATTTAGCACATTTTTGACAGGATTCTTCTTGTTTCAAATACTAATTCACTTTTCAGGGATTCTTTTGCAGTAAAGCCAGGAAATCGACCAGACCAAAAATGCCCTCTTTAAAACCAAAGTTCCTGTAATAGATACTTTCTCATTGTAGCCAACTTAAGGAAAATATGAAGAGCAAATAATGCTCAAGTGTTTAATGAATATTGCAATCAAATGCCCGAAAATAGATTTATAAAGTAGCACATGTTGAGATTTGCTGCAATTTTAAGAGTTTGTTTGTCTTATATTAAAATGAAGATGCTGAGATTTTGGAAACTGGAGAATCTACAGAAGAAAAGGAACTGCTTTTTGTGAAATGAAGTAAAAAAGGCATGTGAAAAAAGTATGTGTCAGATAGATAAAAATTTGAATTGTGTCCTGCTTTTTCCTTCTGCTTTTATGCTGTCTTGTTGACAGGAATAATGTAATGCTGAATCATATGACAATTTTCAGAGTCAGACGAGAAATTTTCCTTAGGAGAAAAAAATGAGTTAACAAAATTGGTAAAAAAATTATGTTGATGGAAGTCTTCAGAATCAGTATGCTCTGTACATTTTATAGCGCCTCTTTGTTTCCTTTGCTTTCTACCATATCTGTAATTTGGATCAGCCACCAGAACAGCATATACTTGAATAGCAGAAAAGTTCCAGCGAGGCTCAGGGAGAAAGCTCTGCAAATTGCTAGCTCACCTCTGAGCTCTGGTGTGGATTATAGGATCAAAAGTCATTACAATGCATGGTTTGTTTGCTGTTGTACGAATGAAAACCAAGTTTACTGCACGGACTGTTTGGTGTTGGATTTTCATGCTGGGAGTTAAACAGGCTTGTTCATATTTCTGAGTGATGTTTTCAGGGAGGTTGAATTTGTCTGGAAGTATCCCCATTTCTGTGGGTTTGTAAGGTTAGATCCTCTGCAATACAGCAGTGAATACAGGTAATTTAGTCATAATTGCCCTTACCTGAACAGGCGCCAAGCATAAATGTAAACATTTCCATGTCCATTGGCTTCATAAGACTGTAGAGTACAATGTATTTTACTGGAAAAATTTCTGGCAAGGATAATTCTCAAAACCACTCAATACTGTGCTAACTATGCTCATTTTTGAATTAGTGGTAGAAAAAGCAGAGCAATGCTGAACACCTGAAAATCTTATTATGGGAGTTCACTAAGTGTTAAACACTGATGAGTGGTGCAAATTGCACTAAGGACCTTCTCCCCAATTGCAAATTAAGCCATGTTCATGGCTTAATAGTACCCTCAAAGCAATAATTAGGGGCAGGGGGATATTTATGGCTGTTGAATTGATGAATGTACATGCTGAAATAATGGAATAAAAATAAGCTGGTATGAGAAAAAAAAAGTAAATAAAGATGCATACAGGTAAAAAGATATAAAATAAAGTCATCAGAAGTGCTCAAAAGTAGGTCTGGGTAGGATCTGTGGGTTATTTTAATCCTTATGACAATAGTCAGACCTTCCCATTTTTGATTCTCAATAAAACCTCTATGAACTGATTAGAAAAAGAGAGAAATCCAATACAATCAGTTTAAACATTAAAATCCTTTAAAAAAATGCCTTGGTGCTTCAACATGAGAGGGTTTTCCATATGAAAAGCAAAGCTTTTATTTTGATATTTGAAAAAAGAAACTTTTTGGCAACTTCAAAACTTGAACCAAGCCAAACCCACCTTTTTTTTTTGCAAACCAGCTCATTCAAAAAAATTGCTCATTGATCAAAATAATTTGATTAACATTTTTAACCCCCCAAAATGTTGTGTTGTCATAACATTCTTGATGCGCTGACACAGGAATATTTGGATGGAGGATGACTTGAGGCAGAACTTCTTTCCTTTACTAGTCATTCTAGCACAAAATTTATAGGAAACCAAATCTGTTGACACAGCCTGGTAGCTGTCATACAGGGAATGCAGTTAGCTACTAATACCAAGGAGCTATCAGGGAGCTATTAGATAGGCTTTTCTTTTCTGCTACCAAGCCCAGCTCTGGTGAGGAAAGAAATTTAGCTACTGGTCAAATCTGGGGGAAAAAGTCCATTGTTTTTTCATTCACAATAAGTTGTTTTCTAGATTATATATCATTTTGATATTTAGCTACCAATCTACAGCTGAGATCCCTGAGAAGTAGGAAAACCAGTATTATCAGGTCAGCAGGATCTGTAGCACAAAGACTGCTAATTCATAAGCTAGCTACATTATTAATAGAGCTTGATACCTCCAAGGCATGATTTAGATCTTAGAGACTTTGAAGAGTTCTTTTGCCACATCTTCACTGACTGCAGAAGGAATTTAGGGTATAAGCACCTAATTTGAACATGTCAATTTAAATGACTAAAAGCTGGCCAAGATGAACATGGGTCCAAGTACCCATAATATGGAGTAGAAAAGCATTTGAAGGCAGAGTACTCTGTAACTGCAGGTGCTTCTTAGCTGAGATGTGAAACTGTGAGGTTTTTCTTTGTTATCTGTGCTCTGCATGCTATGCATGGGGTTTGGTATTGTTCCCTGTGCTGTGAGGTAATACAATGTAAACTATGAAAGCAATAAAACAACATTCCTTTGGGTATCTAAAAGTTAAAACTCTTCTTGGTTCATCAGAAACAGCTTCAAAATTTGTTTCTGTTTGGGGACATCTCTGAGTATTTTTTTTTTCTTGGACTACCATGGCAGACTGTGTATTATTTACACGTAAAACATCTCTGGGCCTCTTGCTTCAATTTTACCCTACAATTGGTTTAAATTGGTAGAATTAATCGGACAAGGTTTTACTGCTGGCCCCTGTGAGAAATAATTAGTAGGACCTGAGTCCCTAAGCCACCTAGACCTCTTTTTGAAAATATCTTCTTCTGTCTCTAATTATGAGAGAAAGGTAATTATCTTCTATCCATAAGTTAAGTTGTATTTTTGTTTTTGCTAGACTGTGTTTTTTGTTTTTGCTAAAGAGACATGCCCACATAAGGTGTACAACTGTCCTGGCCTAAGACTGGAAAAGAAGCTAATTCTGTCTTCTTTTAGCTAGAGGGAGGAGTTTTTGAAGAGCTGGCATAACTTCAGTTCCCAGAGAACAAACAACCACACACATTGCTTGTAAGCACCTAGAAGATAACAAGCTGTTAAGTAACAACTAACATAAATTGTCAAACTAGTCCAGCATTTCCTCACACCAGATTCTCCTCTCGTAGATGGGATGGCTCTTCTGAATTCATGAAGTTTCATGAAGATGAGTCCTCAGTAGGATGGCAGAGAAGAGCCTAGGAACTAGAATAGATCCCAAACTGAGCAGGTACTGTCAGTGTTATACTTCTGACAAAAATATTTTTCAAAAAGCAAACACACTMTCAGGATGTATAAACATGAATATTATATGTAATCCAGCTGCTCTCCTGAATACTGGCTGCAGCTGGAGCATTACTGCATCCAATTAGAGGCACCATACTTCCAGAAAGTTGCAGACCAACATAAGGGAGGGCAAAGCAGAGCAAAAAGATTGATCTGAAACCTGGAAAATGTGGCTTTAAAGAAAGAATCAAGATGGTGGAGTACAAGGAAAGGAGAACTGAGGGGTAGATGTAAGTCTTCAAATATATGAGAGACTGCTGCAAAGGAGAGATTTACAAAATATTCTCCAAGCATTATTTAGGACATTGATCTTCAGGGCAAGAAATAACATGCTAAAATGCAGCTAGGAAGATTTAGGTTAGGCACGAGAAAAGATTTTCTATCAGTAAGGATAATTACACAGTGGCAGAGATTTCTGCGGGGAGTTAAGGAGTCTCAATTGCTGGAAGTTTTAAAGAAAACATTAGACAAACATCTGTCAGGAATGGTTTAAGTATAGTTGATTCTGCCTTTAGACTTGATGACCTCCCTACTAACTCTGTGATCGCAACTGTTTTTCCCGAGTGATTTGTAAGATACTGGCTTAAAGGTTACAAGGTCAAATGTGGTGGATATATTGATTCCCCACTGTCACCAGCTAAGCTGGGTGCTGGTTGGGGAAATGATGAGCTAAATCTACYGGCAGTCAGAGGAGACAGTGGAAGAGGGCAGAGTCTGAGATGAGTACTAGGGGTAATTTCCTTTTCCTCTCTTGACCTCTGGTTTGAACTTAGCTGATGGACTTGCCATCTGTGTTTGGTTCTTAAAGGAGCATGCTTTCACCGGTGTGCTGTAAGAAATGGCATTTCCAAGTTCAGAACTGATCATCTGAAGTGGGGAAAAAAGTAGGGTAAGAGARCACTTGATAAAAAAAGAACATAACAGGGAAACAGCTGATACAGATCCAAATTTCAGCAGGACAGAGCGGAGAGATAGAAAGTGGCAGTTCACTACCTAAGCCATTTAAGTTAGAACAAAAGGTCAATTGAACCTTGGTGGGAATGGAAACAAACTTGGGATTTGCAATCAGAGAGAATAAGCTGGCATCTTGGCATACAAATTATGAGACATTGTACCATATGGTCAAACTGTATTTTTAAACTGCCCTCATCACCCTAATAAAAGAACCCTCCAGTAATGCATTAAGTGGGGTGATTTATATCAGCCAGAGGGGTTTGTTCTTTTGATCATTCTTTTTCCTGAGGGGCAGTGCATTGTTCTGGTTTAGGAGTTTTTTAAACCGTATGACTGATTAAAAAAAAGTTCCCTAACACATGACTTTGATATTCATGTTTCATTCCCAGGAAATCTTTAGGATTTATCAATCCAGCCGTATGAAGCTAGTGAATTTTCACTTGGCTAGTTTCGTTATTTTATTTTGAATAATTCTATGACTACACAGAATCTACCTTACCTGCAAAAGTCACTCAGTTAAAATTTTGGGGTCAGAAATGTGTCAATTCCTACTTTTAAATACTACATGTGCAGCAGTTTTTACTAGTTAACGTAATACCTAAACAAAAAAGAAAGGCAGGAAAATAGTTTTCCTTGTGTTAGGAACTTTTTTTTTTCATGCATAAAAGCTAGTGTATTTTTACTCTCATCTGTTACAGAAACAATGTTTATGTCCTGTAGCTCAAGGGTTGGCTCTTCATGTGGTGTGTGAAGCATTTCTGTGGAGCTATGCAAACTGGCATCAGCTGAAATCTTTCACTAAGTGATCAGACAAGTTCAGTCATTTCTGGACTTCAAGCCCTTCCTTGATGAAGGTCTTCAGCATCAGGTCCAAACAGTCTTTCAAAAATGTGGCTGGTGCTGACCTCATATGGAGTTAATCTTTTGCCTAATAGCAACAAGAGGGTGGGTTGATTTAATTACTGTTTACAGTAAATATTCCAGGAGATCTTTTATAACAGGTTGGACAAAGCACCAGGCATTGCTGAGAGGTATATTTTGGCACATTTCTGTTAATCACTATGTGACTAATAATCTCTGTCATATTTCTGGCATATTTTATGGCCCTCTTGTGATGTTTACAAATATTATTTTGCACCCATCATTCAAACTTGACTTTTTTCTAAAGCAGATTGGCTGATTAGCTACCTTCATCTTATTTCCCTTTTCTTCATACACTTACTTCACATCCTCTAAAGGCCTTTTATTCTTCCTCAAGTTTTCAGCATTGATATGCTTGGATTCTGATGCTCCTGCTGGTTTAAAGAAGAAATGCAACACTAATAAATTATAATAAATTGTCAGTCTCAACGGGTCTGTGACCTTCAATCAGTAGGGGGTTATGTGCAACACTTCATTTCCCCTTCTTTTAGCTCTGGCTGTTTCCCTTGCTGTTAGCCAGTGTCCTTGATTTATGGGTGGGCCACCAGCAGGATATCTCACCTGCAAAAATAGTTCACACTGTGTTGTTTATTGTACTAAGTAGGCTTCATGCTGGTTGGGGGTTTTTACAAGGGAAAGGAGCTGCTGTCAGTCTTTCCATCATTTGAGCAAAGCTGGCACCAAAGTTCTCTCAAATTTCTACACGAAGTCGAGGAGCAAGAAGCCAGAGTGAGCTATTGGCTCTTCTTCAGTGAGTCAGTCTCTTTTGGCTTTTTTGACTTGAAGTTCAACAGAAGATGAGAATGAAGCTAATGAAAAACAGGGCTAAAACAAACAAACAAAAAACCCTTATTGTAGAGCATATATTTATGCTGCCCACATCATTTTAAATATCTGATTTTCCCCTATTTTAAATTATTACCTGCTGTGTGACATGTTGCCATTTCTTATGACTAAAACAAAAGGTTTTGATTTGTTGAAGGAAAAAAAATATTCAGTTACCCCAGTGTTGTAATTTCAGTGAAAATACACGACAGAAACATTGGTTATATTTAACTCTCAATACATGAGCTTACTAGGCAACAAAAGCAACCAGTAAGTGAATAGGGCTACCTGCATGTTATGTTTGTCTGTTTTTCTTATTTATGAGATTTTCAAAGAGACGAATATCCTACGTTCCACCAAGACAACATGAAAGAAATGCAGTGAAGATACTGGGGATATCTAGTGCTTTTTGCATATATTTACATTGCCAAGTTCTGTAAAAGGACTTTTATAAAGCTGGTCCACAGTATCAGGCCAAAATTGGTAGAGAGTTCCAGAGACTGTCAGAGAATGGCAAATAAATCATCCATATATTGTCCAGGAATACCTCTCCCTCTTCAGCTGCTTTGCACTGCTGTTGTGACAAGTTCTTGGGTGACTGCTGGTAACAAGAGCAGTTCTGTTSTATCACCAAGGTTGGACTGTTACAATGCTTTTCATCTTATGGAATCTTTAACAGCTTTATCTGTATAAGACTTGAATTCTTGGTTGAGAGGTAAGAAATGAACAATTACCTCTTGTGCAGTGCTTTCTGAGTATCTTCTCAAGTGAATTCATGAGGTAGTGTAATGATGGCCCTTTTTGCTGCTATTAATGATTTACTTATTTTCCTTACAACTGTCCGCGTGTTTCCAGTCTCTTTGATAAGTCTTTCTGCTATCTTTGTGATGCTGGGTTTGGTTCCGCATAGAATAAAAAATTCTAGTAGACTCTGCTTTCTCACTTGTATGGGCATTTTAGGTTCTTAAGAGAATAACTGTTGTTCAAGTGAGCAAGTAGTACAACAAAGAGAAGAGAATTTCTTCCTAGCCCATCAGAAAAGTTGGCTGGGTTGTCATGAACCTTAAAAAGACATCGTACATGAAGTCATGCTAGTTATGTCATTAAACTACGATGAACTGGCATATAAACAAACCTTCTGTGATGCAGGCAGACAGCATTTCTGAATTTAAAAGTGTGGGCTGAAATAAAGCACCTGACCCCTAAAATTAACCCAAAAGATGAACAGATGAGGATTATAAATGTATGCTGCAGGCACTCTGGAGGAAGTGMATAATGATATCACGCTTTGTTGGTTCATAATGTTTTTGTATACTTTCTGATTTGCTGTTCTTTGCTAAACACCTATAACGTCTTCCACCTCAAGGCTTTTCTGTTGTTCTTTGAAAAAAAAATTGCTCTTGTCACTTACAGATGGAGCACATCCATGCATCCATCCATGCATCCATCCATGCATCCATCTACCCACCATACAACTTGAGTAAGGTGAAAGGAATCTTGCCTTAAGCATATTTAAACTTGCTTACGAACAGTCATATTTGCTCCCTTATATAAAAATACTGTATTTATGAATGAGTATGCTGTTCCACTTTAAAAAGAGTATGCATATTTGAAGAAAAAGTGAAGCAAAAAATATTACCTCTCTTTTCTTTTTCCAAGTATTTGCTTTCAGACGCATACACTTTTGATATGATGGATTATAATGCAATTTTTAGAAGTCCAGCAAATGGAGACCGATACTTCTAGCAACTGATTAGTCTTTTCAACTCCCCAGTGTTAAAGTGAAAGATTTTATCATTCATTCTGGAGAGAATGCATCCAGAAATGTGATTGTAGATTTTTACAGAACAATGGTTTTTAAACATTTTMAATCTGGAGACACCTTGAAAAAATCTACAGCTGAGGTACACAGCAAAATGAAKTTGACTAATTTTAGTCTTGCTTCTTTCTAATTTATTTTCTTACATTCCTTAAAAGTAGTCAATAGACCACAGCGATGCTCAGGACACTTCTACAGAACGGATTAATAGCCTGAGTAGAAATCGTCCACTTGACTAATTGTTGGTTGATATGGTTGTCTCTGTCATCAAACAAGCTTAAATAATGGTGACTTATGAATAAAATTTCTTCTGTTGGTTTAGCAACCTATACTGGTGCAGAAAAGTAACATCTACCTATAGTATATTTTCTTGAATGTAAATTGAACATAAAGTAAACAAGTATATCTTTAAGGATATGCTTTCTGGGTTAGTTTGGGTGAAAACTATGTCATGTATTCCCTAGACTTCAATTTCAAGAGATCTGACTCAAAGTCATGGCTCATTGTTTGTCAACAAGTGACAATACATTTGCTGACCTAGTTTTAGATGCCAAGGGATTTTCTGCTTCGCAGAATATCCTTGCAGTTTGTCACATTCTGCTCAACATCAGAGACATTGGCAGAGATACATGGGAACTATGTTACTGTCATTTTTCTACGTTGTTGATTTTAATATATACAGTAAAAATACCCCAAGAATTTGGTCATCCTTAGAAAGAGTGGGTTTTACTTGCCAAGATTAAAATGATTTATGATAACGTGTATTAAAGCTTTGATTTCTTCCACATTCTCTTAAATTCTTCAGTAGCTCTGTGTGATATGCATGTGTTGAACAATATGTATTGTTYAAACCACACCTCGGTTTCAAAGTCTGATGCATCTGCACATCACTGTTCATGACTGGAAGTAATAAACAAAAAAAAGATTGAATTCATTTGGATATTCAAGGAGGTGGCAAAGTCACTTTCTCTTGATGGAATTCGGAGACTGGTATTTACTTCTCTGAATATTACSTCCTTCTGACTTCCCTTGCAGTGTTGTCAACCATTTCTTCTGCCACCTTTCCTCTCAGACCCAAGTAATCCATATAGACCTTAGTATCTAAAGTGATCTTTCTCGTCTCTTATGTAGACAAGATTATGTCTGTCTTTGAAGTCTTGTAACAGGTTTCCATAGTATGAAGTCCGATCTTTTTGTATCCCTCTTCAGAGCCRCTTACCCAATGCTGGGTTTTAATGTATCTGTCCACCAGTCTTCCTACTCTTGAAGACTGATTTATGCACTTCTCTTGATCATCTCCATGACTGACATCATGGTGCTGGTCACATATGTTTTCCTCCATAAATAAATCTGTAAAGCTGTTAATCTACTCTCATCCACATCCCTTTCTGATGATCACTGCTTAGATGCTAAAAGTAATCAGACAGAGCTGATGGATAGATAGAATTGCAAGTGTAGAATGTTCATTTTCTTTTGAATTATTGATTATATAATAATAATAATAATWATWATTATTATTATTTGGTCTGGAACCTGTAGGTTTTCACAACATCAAGTAAAATGGGCCTATTTTGAGTTTGATTTGCATGAGATGCAGTTGGCATACATGATAATAAAAAAAAAGTCTCAAGCAACTGTACTAATAAAGTGAATACTAAGTTGGAGTTTGCTCTGTCTGCTGACTTCTTATACTTCAGTTCTTATATTCCTTGTTCACTGTTGAAATGCAAGAGATTTTCATCCCAGCAGTAGCTATCTATCCTTGTCTGATGTCTGAGTTTCCTGAGAACAGGAAACTAATAAGACAGCACTGGCACAGCTAAACTTGCCATCAAGAGCCATATGCTTGAATTATTTTGAACTCCARTGAGAACAAGTGTCTGACTACATAATTCCAAGAGCCATATTTGTGTGTTTTTTGAAATGATCTATATGAAGAGAACACTAAGCAATCTGGTTACTAATTAACATTTCACTTTCATCACCTCGAAAACTCAGTGTTTTTAATTCTTTCAAAATTTGTCTGAAATTGGCTTTTTCTAATGTTTCTAATTTATGCTGAATGGTCACTTTTGTAAGAATGCTGAGTAGCCTTTTTTTTTTTTGGTTAAAAGAGACTTGTCACTTTTGAGCTATGTATTCCAAAGTGTTTTGGAAAGGAAGTTAATATCATTACCCCTATTGAAAAGCATTTTCTTTTGGCTCTCTTTCTTCCATCCCCCCCTGAAGAATATTTGGCTCATAATGTATAATATTTTACATAATATTTTACTTATTTTCCCCTTGGCACTGGAACAGCAGAGTCAAGTAGGAAATCTGGAATATGTTCCACATTTTTCCCTTCTGTCTGTGATCAGTAAGCTGCAAGAGATGAAAGGGATTGTGATTCGAATGCTTCCTTTCTGTATTTTATTGAACGCTGAAAATAGTTCTGTATTTTTTTTCATTCATTCATTTTTTCTGCTATCAGCATAAATAAAACTGATTGGGATAAATGGCATTTGTCTTCCAAAAAAATGGAAATTCAATGCTGTTTTGTTTTGTTTTGTTTTTTTAATTTGACATTGATTCATAGGAAAAAACAGGATGAATATTTTCATAAAAGTGGTTTTTTTCATGTGAAATGCAAGGTTTTTTTTACAGTATATAGCTGTGAGCTGCATATCCTATGTGCCATAATATCATATATGTAACTTGTGAGAGCAGTGTGCAGAGCTACAGCCTGTTTCTTCTTGAATTCTTCTTGAATTCTTCTCTCCTGTATTCAGACTTTATATTAGTCTGGCCAATTAGGTAAATCATCACAAAGTACACACTGACTGTATATATTCATGTCCATGTTAAACTATGATCATCCTGTTCTCTTGTAACTATTAAGAAAAAATGACACAGACTTTGAAAAATCATAATTTAAGTTTCACAGTGCTTAGTTGTAGCTATATGGCAAATACTAAATTGTGACCAGATGGCTGTGTACATAAATGAGATAAATGACTGAATTTACAGAGACATTATTAAATAAATTTATGACATATATCATGAATTAGATATATGTAAGTGGTCTGAAAATTACTTTGTTTTCTTCAAGCAAAAATGACTCCTTAGAAATATGAAATACTCTGGAATTGAAATATATTACATACAAAATATTACTGAAGCTTGGAGAAGGAACACTAAATTCACAACACATTTAGAACAATCTAAATCAATTGCACTATCATCTTTTTTATTTTGCGTGATGTATGGCATTGAATTTTCTTTTTTCTTCCTTTTCCTTATTTGCTTACCAAATGAAAAAGGAAAAGACAATTGAAATAGTTTTTCCAGTGTCCTACAACTTCAGCTGCATGAATTCTATCTTGCCTGCCCTTCCCCCCAGTTTAGAATAAACATATCATTTCCCTAAAATGTGCTTAGAGATAGTACCATGTGTATCTGAATCCTACCTTGCAACATGCCATCTCCAGCACAACACTGTGCAAAGGTCTGCATTGGTATTTGTCAGTCATTCCTTGGCAATTTATAACTGAGTTGAAGTCCTCCTACCCCCCCACCCCTTTCTCACTACTGCAAGAATTTGTGATGAATAGGATGGAAAATCTACAGCATAAGTATTAGTTAACAGAAGACTGTGACTACGGTTTAAATCTGAACAGAAATTCCTCAAAGGAATTAAAGGGGTTTTAATTCATTTATAATGACTACCTCTGGTTTAACTACTCTACAGTTGTGAGCCTTTATCATCTAGAATATCTATTACACTCTAGAAAAAAATGAGAAAACACATAGTTTTCTTCCTTACAGCAAAATGATTAGCTTCCTTATTCTTATAACTTATAACTACATAATTCAGCTAAAGCTTAAAAGCAGAAGATATCTGTTGAGAAACTATGGAAAGTCATTGTGCAGATACGTGAAATATATTGACTGTGTCTGACAAAAGAGCCAAAATTAAACATTACATAGACTGAGTACTACAACACCTGGACTGAGTTCAGCCTCATACAGAGTCCTTCCCCTTAAGCCAAAGATTTTTTCAGTGGAGACTGCCTAGATGTCTAGACTGTGGAGCAGGTGCATTCAGGGGTGTAAACTGCAGTCCTGGCTCCTCGGATGTTCAGCTCTAAGTATCCATGTCAGGATACTGACTATGGTGAACCTAAAATTATGCATACATCTTTCATTATAGCATATAAAATTTAATCTAGAACTAGGTTAATAAATTTCTCAAACCAATGTGACTTCAGGCTTAAAAGGCTTTCTAGGCATTACATGTGTTGTAAAACAGAAAATAAAGTTTGGCAAAGAAGAGGACAGGCACAAAACACAAATGAAAAAAACAAAGACCAGCAGTAACTACTCTTTCAAGGTCATGATTTTATGGGCCTGTCTTTGGATAATGGCCAGGTCATTTCCAGTCCTTTCAGCATTCTGTTCTCAAATGTCTCAAGGTAGGATTGAAACAGCAATGAATATGTGAAAGCTTTTCGTGAAAAATCCAAAACTCAGAAAACATGGTCCAGCATATATTCAGCTAAGTGAATTTTAAATCTTTTTCATGGTTTAAAGAAACACTGTATACAATTTTTAGGGGTATTTCTAGGGTTTGGCAAGTCTGTTGGAGTGATGCCTTTGGGAGAAGATGAAGTTCCTGGGTCTTATCACGACTGTAGTGTCACAGAGGACTGTTTCATTGTTTTCAGGAGCAAGGTCTGACTATAAATATTAAGCTAGATCAATTCAGCCTCTTAGGATTCTGGGGTTCTGCACCAGTGATGGATGGCTCCTGACTGCTCGTATTCACAAGTGTATTTTTTCTTCAGGCTTGACTATTTTAGTTCTATAKTCCCAAATGCTATGGGTTATTTTATATCCCTTTGCAGCTTGCAGCAAGTCTAATAAATATCTTGCATTGGAGGTCGACCAAGTTCCTTGATTATCCTACAGTGAGGAAAGGAGCTTTCAAGTTATCTAATCTATCTAGCTAATGTATGTCTAAAGTACTCTCACATTTAGTACTTCTCTTGACCTGGCAGTTGACCAAGTTCCCTAAATGTCTCTTTGTGCCAAAAAAAAAGAAAAAAAAAAGACTTATCTTCATTATGTCCAAGGAGTTTAAATACTATTATTTGCTAAGTACTGAAAAAGCTGAAGCTCTATCAACGACCCCAGAGCTGTTACAATATTAATGCATTTATGTCATTTCAGAGTACAACTCTACCTCCACATTTCATCACTGTACTGAATATGGCAAGCTTTGTTAACGGGATGATGTAAGTCTAAAAATGTGGAAGGTCTCTTCTCACTGGAAACATAGGGATTCACTGTGGCAAACTTTGACAGCAATTCCTTCACTACCTCAGTTCTTTGGTCTCTAACATGTGCTAAGCAATACAAYAACTTTTGGGCCATGGTGACAAACCCACTTACTGCTAGTTGCTACTAGTTTCAGCCACGAGTGAATGCTCACTTGGATTAAAAAAATGCTTTGTATTTAATATACATCTGTTTCTACTCACTTATCCTTAGAATTTATGTGATAAATGATGAGTCTGAAACAGGCAGAAGATGAAGAAAATTACTATTTTATTAGAACCTGTCTCTCTTCCTCCTTCACTTCTTGGCTGGGAAGCTGGCAAAACTGCTTTCATAAAGCAAAACCTTGTAAGTAAAGCATTTTTGTGCTCTTACAGATCTAACTATGCGCAATAGTCTGTTTTCAAGCAGTAGAAATAGGAAGATCTAGTAGAAAAAAATACCATAATTAGGACTATTTATTGCCATCCTTGAGAATGTTTCCTTTGTTTCTTCTACATGTAATATTTCATTGTGAATATCAGGAAGACCATTCAGGCAAATTTATTAAAATACTTCTTAATAATCTTCCCCACTTTATTTCAGAGATAGATTATAAACTATAATAGCCTGCCTATGATGTATTTGCACTTGAAATTTAGTACAGAAACTGATAGAAAAGAAACAATATTAGAAATCATATATAGGTCTGCTAGCATGGGCTTTCTCTAAAACTTTGCCTGTATAAAAAAGCATAGGATTCCAGACACACCAAAATTACAAGATTAATTTAAAAATAAGAGAACAGTAAGTCCTTCAAACATTCCCTAGAAAAGCAATGTCAAGAACATCTTATTTATACAGTATTATCTGTTCAAGAAAATATCAGCATTACATTGGGATGAATGTTATAAAATGTTTAAGAATATCATTCAGTTTTTAAACAAATTAGCTTTGTCTGTTTTGCCTTGTTGGATATTATTGCAAACAATCCTGACAAGTCTGTGGGCAGGAATGTTTCTAAAACACTAACTGCTTAGTCCAATCAATAGACTACTCATTATTTGTTGCAATTTTGAAAATGAACATAAGAAAATTCTGAATCGCATATAGACATTCTGTTGCAAGATAATTGGAAAATATCTGTCAAATTATGTGAACCAAATTGCAACTGTTTGAACATTAGAAATACAACAGCAATTTTTTTCATAGCAAAAATTTGGTAGGGTCACAGCATTATGGTACTTCTGTGACTAATAATCACTCTTAGCTGGAGAGAAATTCCATTAAATCTGTGGTAAAATCATCATAATAAGAAACATACATTTTCATTTGAATCAGTGTGAACATGATTAGGAGGCTCAAGTCAGTATTAGTTTATACTTACTTGCATGTCAAATCAGAGCATTATATAATTACTTGCTTATGCTTTTTTTTGCATGTTTGCCTACACAGGCAGTAAATTTACTCTGTCTTCCCTTATAATAAATTTGACTTTATTGTATTATATTCTTTGGATACAAAAACAGATTAGGTTTATACCTATCCCCTTCATGAAGTAACACAGAGAACTTCCTAAAAATGCTGTCTTCCTGAAATACAGGCATGGGAAATCTCTATTGGAACTTTTATATGGTACTGTTATTTTGATTATAATGTTTACTGAGAAGTTAGACTTTTAGAGAAATGTTTCTTTTTTCATTCAAAAACAAATTGTGATAAATGAAATGTTTTCATTGGCTATTCAACACGTAGCAGGTTCAGGTTCTGAAAGAGCAATTTTCAGTGCCTGGAGCTGACCAAAATCAGTCCTCTGTTCTTCGTCTTGCCTAGGGAATGTGATGCAGACATGGGGCATCAGCACTAACACAGGGTCTTTCTTAGGTAAAATGCTCTGGCTCACGTTTGGATGATCATCTGCTTGTGGAATCCCAAATTATATCTGGCAGCAGATGTTCACAGAAATCTTTTGCAATAAAGCTTTTGACTAAAGCTCACTGAAGTTAAAGCTTTTCTGAACTCAAGCTCTTGCCTAAAAATGTCCAGTCTCAGCCTCAGCTCATCTCAGTTCTGTTACTAGTAGCAGCCGTATCGTGTATTTCTCTGTATATTTTGCCAAGTCTCCTGCTATGCCTGTATCATTTTTACCACCTTTATTTACTAACCTATCACCTTGTCCTCATTCAGATACTTTCTAAAGCCCCACTTGTCTGTCAGTAAACATAAGAATTGAATTTAAGAGTGAGAAAAGAAAACCCTAGACCCGAACATTCCTAGCCTTAACATTTTCTACTGGGTTCAACCTGGGTCTGCATCTGTGTCTGAGTCAGACAGCAGAGGCAGGGAACATCTTCATTTGTGTGTAGATAAGGATATTGTTAGTACTAATTTATAGATGATAATGTTAAGAGATCACTTTTACAGCTGTCCATCTTCTATATTGCATAATGTGGATAACCCCCTTTCTCTTCAAAAACAATGGTCTCCTGAAGTTTCTACATGGATTTTTTTTCCCCCCCTTACAAAACGGTTATCCACTTTTTGCTTCTAGCTGAGGCTTAGCATGGTTTCTTTAATTCAAATCAAATGTGCATGCTGCATTTTTAAACACAATTAAACACTAGCTCCTGATAGAAAAATAGCATTAGAATGAATTAATTGTTGGTACTGGTTTGATACCAGATACAAAGAATCTGTTTTTCATTAAGTGTCCCTCTGGTGAAAATGCTGTGTTATAAAAATGACAACTCAGCATGCATATGAATACTGCATTATAATTTCGATGTCATGTTTGCATAGTTTACTGTTTTATGAAATGTATTGCTGTGCTCTGCCCTACTGGAATTGAATTAAATTATGAAACTCAAGCTGGCACAGAAATAATGGACTGAGGATGTATACAACATTAGATTCTTCCCACTCCTAATAACAAATAAACTGAAATATCATCTGGTTTCATTTTTTTGCAGGAAGTGGTGCAATATAGAAAAGTCGGGAGGGGTGCTKTCATACTTTTTAATACTTTCATTGCAAGATGATGTAAAATTCTGAAATTACTCTGGAGTAAAAAGTACTCTGAAAGTACTCTGGAGGAGTACTCAGAGGAAAGTGCTTCCCAAGTAGCGAACATGATCTCTTTTGTTATTATTTTATTTTTAGAAAAATTGACACTGTGGAACTGTCAGTGCAGTTGTGATAGTATAATTCAGTATAGGAGATATTTCTCCTTCAAAACTGACACTGAACTTTAGAGGTCAGTGAAGCCCCATGAGACTTTTCACAACAGCAAGGCTTTAAGTTATGGTGTCCCAGTTATTTTGAAAGAGGATGGTTTTCTGCTTACCTGCAGTCTTCCCTCACTCCTCCTAGCCAGTGTGTTCTGCCTTTCCTTTCATCAGCCTTTGCACATGAAATGATTCTTGAACTTCTCAAACTAGTTTTGGATTCTTTCTCTGATCTAAAGAAGAGAAAAAGACATAATTGGAAACTGATTGTTTAATGTGTGAGTATGGGACGCTTGACAGCCATTTCTGTGGTACTTTAATAGTGAGTAAAGTGTTTCAGTTACTTATCTGACTGGACTGTTGGAACCTCTGAGTTTTGAATTCTCTGGATAATATTGAAATAAAGGTTCTTGATTTGTCTGACTATTGTTCTGTTTCATCCTGGAAAAAGCAGTTATAACTTACTTGGAAGCATTTAGGCTATATTTTAAGTGATGTAGAAGATAACTCAGGTTGCATGTCAAATTTGAGTTGCTTAGAAAGGCTGTGTGACTTGTCAAAACTATTTATTTTATTTGTATTGCTTATATATATTGCTTATAAAGAAAGCATTGCTTATAATCATTGAGCATTTTGTGGCTGACTAAAATGAATTTAACTTACCAAGTGACTGTGTTGGAAATTAATTAAAAGAAAGGTGTAAGATGAGGCTGTCACTGGATTTTTTTCCTTGCTTTTTCCCAATTAAGTACAGAACATTTAATGGAATGGTTCCTTTTTTCTTAGCAGGGAGGGAAAACTGTGAAAGAGTTATGGGGAGAAGAAATGTCCTTACCATTCCCTTTAGGAGGTTACCATGTATTTCAGTCATCAGAATGAACGCCAACAGGGCTTAGAGGACATCCCATGGATTGCTTCTCAGCAGTCCCAGGAAAAGTTAGCCATCTTCATGGACTTTTGTGATTCAGATGAAAATCTGTATCCCAACCCATGGATATCTGGGAGGATGCCTCTTAAAAAGAAAAAGTATCTACTATGTACTACTTGCCTTATAGAAAAAACAAAAATATGGTCTCAATTTACATGTGGAGTTCACAGTCTAATTTCACACTCTGAGAGTGTGCATGTACAGGGAAAAAACAAAAAAGGATAAAGGAAGGAAACAGTAATAAGATTCAAGCTCATTAGTCACTATTTTTTGTTTCTTTTAAGTTACAGAAGAGGAAAGGAGGATTCTATAGATGAGTACCATTAGCTAGGATTAGTGAAGCAAAACTAAAGAGTTTAAGGCTTATGACATCAGAAAAAGAGGATGAAATAGTCATAACAGATAGGACTTATGCTGCCGTACCATAACTATTTTGAAGTTTAGTATCAAGCATAAACTAGTTGTCCGGTCTCCATCTCATTGCTAGAAGGCTTTACATCACCCTATCTGAGGCTGATGTGTAAAACACGCGGTGTAAATAACTGTGGTCAATATACTTATCATTTTCCACTGACTAACATTTCTATGGTTGCAGTTAGGTGAGATGAATCCACTCAGTATTGAGGAGCAAAATCTGGAGGGGAAGAGGAATATTGAAAATGATAAGAAAAAAGCAGAGGAAGAAAGAAGGAGGTAGTGTGAAGGAATGTGATCAACTCAATTGAAAAAAAGAGGAGAGAAATCCAGGAAGTGTAAGTATAAGAGAGAAAAAAGGATGGAGAATGCATGAGAAAGACAAGCATCAATCACAAGAAAAACAAAAGAGGAAAGAACCTAGCTGACACCAGTACGTGTCAAACCAAGTTCAGAAGGTTACAGGTTCAGGCTTTGAAAATACACAGGTGCATTCCCTGGTAGCTGAATTTTCCATGATATTTTTCAGGAAAAGGTCCTTGGGGAAGTGCCTGTAAGTAAGCAATTCCATCTTCATGTCATGCTGAAAGGAGATTGGAAAAATTGTTAAGAGGAATAATTAAATGCATTATCACCCAAGATGGTGATGAAGAACAGTCTCTGGGATGTTTGCTGCTAAAAGAAACAAGGTAAGACTCATTGGACCTGTAAAAAGACAGTTGTTTGGATGTTCTCAGACTATAGCAGTAATTTATGTGCTAACATATTAGTACCATTATATCCTATCATAATTTGCATAATGGCATAGAAGAAGAATGTCTTCAACCACTCTCAGAAGGATTTTGGTGTTTGATACAGATCATTTATACATGGCTAGAAGTTTGGGCAAGAAAAGGAAGTCCAGTGCACCCAATAAGAATGTCATAGACATTTTGACTGTAAAGGGGGCACATAACATGTGCAGATCACTCAAGAAACAATTTCTAATCACCTTCACATGTTGTCTAAGTGGCACTTAAAATTCATTTAACAACACTTAAAATTCATTAACATTCATTTACAACACTTAAAATTCATTTAACAACACACCAAAGTTGAGAACAGTCAAATATAAAGACCGTTCATAAAATAGATGTACTACTACTGGTTTTGCAGATTCAAATTAATTTACTCACAGTCTGACTTCCTAGTTATTTTTGGATGTTTTTTCATTGAGAATATCTATAAATAATCTTGACAACATAACTATTAAGTGGACCAAATAGATTCAGGTAATGGAAACTTCAAGGCTGTCCTGTTCAGATTCTGCATCTTTTGTTCATAGAGGTTCTCCTGCATCTAAGATCTTATTTTTTCATGGGTTGCATGCTTCATTTTGTAACTTTTTTATATGGATAGTAGATCAGCTCCTGAAAAAAAAGGTTGCTAAATCATAAATGAGGAAGGATTTTTCAAAGTTTTAAATCCTGCTTGGACATGAAGACAAAGAATAGATTTTTGTTAGTTTGCTTTTAATTGGGTCCCTGCAATCCCAAAACAGAGAGATGTTAATCAGAGAATTAGGTCAACATTTCCTTAAATGTGGAAAAGAGTAATCAGTGAGAAAGAAAAAAGTCATCTTAAGGAGAGTCAATGACTTAGAATGACTGGGGCAGAACTAAAAGGGCAAAAGCTTTCAGGGTCACCACAGCAGACTGGGCATTGTCTCTTGCTGTTGTAAYAGCTGATTTTCTGTCTTGCTTGTAAATTAAGCAGTTTTACAGATTGTAAAAAAGATTCATCTCCCCTAATTTAGCCATTAAAAGTTAGTTGTTTAATTCAGGTTATTCTCCCTAGGGACCACTTATAGTCAATGAGAGAAATATACCATTCCTTTCATCTTAAACTGGGTGTATTAAGATAGGCAACATGAACTGTTTTCTGAAATTGTTTGTTTTCTTCTATTCACCGTAAAGAGAAACTAGGGTGACTTGGACTACTAAAATGACTTGAACTACTAACATCTTAAATTAGAGAAGATGAATCTCAATCTGAATACATTGCTGCAAATCAATTAGTATCTGAGTCTGTCGGCCTTATTTCCCTATTTTGCTGAGAGAGAAAAAAGAGCCTTGCAACAGAACCAAAAGAGTAATAATCTATTAACTTTATTTTGCATGTTTTGGATTTTAATATGTTACTTCAGAACCAAAAAAATTTTTTTAAAGATGTTCCTTACTTTCTAATGACTAGCATAAGATGGCGGAGATGAAATATGCAAAAAACATTTCAAAGCTTGATTTGAAGATTGTTATTGTTTTTTGAATAATAACAATTCTTATTGCTCTTTGAAAGATAGAATTAAACACAAAGGCTTTAATGCTTGCCTAACAGTGTCAGCAGAGAGGAAGGTACAAAATGTCATGGCCGCTAGATAAATAAAAGTCCTCTTCTAGGAAGTCTCATATCAACCTAATGCTGTTGATTGTTTTAAGTTCTGAAAGATGTATTTGTATGTCACAGCCACAATTTTCAGTAGTATTAATTAGTATGATTCTGGATACTCTTGCTGTCCTGTAATATTTGATCTCTCTTTGAAGAATTCTTCCTGAGAACACCTGTGACAATGTTTTCTCCTTTAAGCACTGGTTGCATGAAACTTCTTTTTGATAGCCAGGTATCTTAAAGTCAAATATTATTGATTAACAAGTTTGATATATTTGATATAGTGTGCTTTATTTTTTCTTCTGTTTTTAATATGGCTTGAAGAAAGAGTTTTGACTTCCTTGAATGGAAGTCCAAATAAGTATAGTATGTCGTATTTTCACAGATGTGAGCAATCTGACTTCTTCATACAAAAATGCATAGCATACAAATGAGTGTGAAAATTTGGAAGCATCAACCATAATTCTTTTTATATCTGTGACAGTATTTAAGGACAATAATCACTGAAGAATTTGCACAGATTTAAGGAAGCAAAATATTTTAAAAAGAGTGTTTGTAWAGCGACAGGCTTTTCCCTATTTACTTCAGATTACAGAGGATGCAGCTGTTACCTCCTGTAAGGGGTATATTTTCAAAGGACTGAACAGTGTTTTAATAGCAGGACTTATTTTAGAGCCTGTTATCTGTTGACTACAATGCCCACAACTTCAACAGAAGATTGAAGAGTTGGGCCTTGACTCTTCTTCTACTGTAGGCAGTCAAAAATTTTGCTATTGACTATACCGGTGCAGAATATGGTTACTAAATGTGGTGACTGTATAATTCTTTCTTATTCTGTATTTTAGCTTTTGTGGTTCTGTATATAGATCATTTAAATAAAGATGAGCTATATTAAAATTCACTATTTCCGGACTCAAAAGTGAGTGTTGGAGAGTTATTTTGGTGCTTTCATTTTTTCATATACCATTTACTTTATGATTTAAAAACAAATCTGATTTTATTATACATATCCTGGTTTTGGCCTGCTATGTATGTATGAAAGATCACAATGTTCAACAAAACGACAGTGGGATGATAATCAGTTCATGATTATATCTCTCACAGAGATGAGGGGAGAAGGGGAAGGTGGTGGGACTTCAGCAAAACGTGACAAGAAAACAATTTTTATGTGGGTTTTGAGTCCAATTCTGGTTCCTATTTACAAAATGTAGCAATGAATTTTAGTGTACTGGAACTATAACTGGGAAATAAAAAGGAGTGTAATCTTTCTTTATCATTTGATCATTCTTCAAGAGGTAGGGCACCCATGTATTCAGGGAGGCTGTGGTCTGTATTTTATCGTTGTGAACACTCTGTACATCAAGTTTGAAACCACAGAGCCCTGTCAGCTTTATTTCCCTGTTTTGCTGGGAGAGAAAACTGGAGTTTTTCTGGAGAAAATTTTCATAGACTGCTGTTAGYTTGCAAATTTGCAGAATAATTCTGTTTGGGTTGAATGATCTAGTCCCTCCTATAGCCAGAGCATCATGTATTTCAGATCTTTGCTGGGATTAAAGTGTCCGAAGAAATAGTGAACAAGATAAGAATACAGAAAAGAATGAGATTTAAGGACAGAAAGAGAAACAGGAAGACATTTCATCCAGATTTCAGTGGCCCAATGATAAGTTTATGTAAAGCCATACTCTGAGACAAATGGGAAAGGTAAGGTGTCAGGTAAATATGGAGAAGGAAAGAAGGGAATGAAGGGAGAGAAAAGAGGAACGGACATTGCGTATCTTTATTGACTGGGTGGGGTATTAATTTAGTTGCAGATGCATTACTATGAGCAAACATGTATCTGTTTACCTTCAATCATATATTTATTGATTAGTTATTTCCTTAGGTATCGTATCAGTTTAGACACTTGTTTTTGTTGGAGTGTGCTGGCCTAAATAGCATGGGTACTAGCATATACAGAGTGGGATGGTCAAATGTAGCTGATGGAAACACTGTATAAAAACTTGCTTACTTAAAATAGGATTTTGCTTTATATATATATATTTATACACACACACATATATACATAAATATACATACATGAATATATCTATCTATAATGTCTTTATTATACCTAAATTCTCATCTTACCTGTCTATCCATCTACTTCTGCACCTCTCACCATCATAATATCAAGGATTGTAGACATAGCAGAAACGTTGCACGACAAGGTTTGGAAACTGGTTAATAAACAYTGCATAAACAATAGCATGCAATGTCATCTTGTTTCCAACATGTAACTGCACACCTCAATTATTACTATCATTTGTAGTAACGGTAGCTGTAAGTGGTTTTACTGTAGCTTCCTGGAGCATGAGTCATAGGCAGTGATGGTGTTGAGCTAGACACTGTACAGATAAAGAACAGAAGTTCAATTCCCACCCTCACTCTCTAGCTGTAAGGAAAAGGAAAGGTGATGGATTGCATCATGCAGGGAGCATGAGGTAACAGGGAGACAATCTGCAGCCTAAACAATGTCAAGTTTATTGTTACACTTCCTGTACATATCACGGTAAAAGAGAGTTCTTAAAGATAATTTAAAGCACGGTTACATGTGCAGGTATTTATTTCAGATGTTTTTCCCAAAACAATTTGATTTCAACTGCCTGCAGCTTGTGTTGTAATTGATGCAGAATGACACAGTGTGAATCTGTTTAATCTCAATACACTTTATAAACATATGGGAATTATTGGTAATAACAAAATGACTCCTTCAGGAAAAAAAAAAAGAAGTCTGAAGTAAACACCTGAACAGATTATCATACCTTGTGGTACATGTTGAAAAACAACTCAATGGAAAAAAAAAAAAGCCTGTAATTAAAAATGAATGCTATCACACTTACTCATGTGAAGAGCCCAAAGTTTAGACTACTCAGCCCAAGCATGGGTGGCTCTGATAACTGAGGAGCATAAATTTGAGGCACTTTTTGTAGAGCCATTCCTGTATTCTTCACTCAAGTTTGTTTACTTCCTTCTCTGGGATTCTTTCAGCATGAAGTGGGCAAAATTAAAATGCCTTTGAAAACAGCAGTTAAATAGCTGAAAACATTTGGTATTGTTGATTTTAGCTAACTTTAAGATTGACGTTGACATAGTTTTTACATCTGCCACATCATAAAAAAATCTTTGAATATTTGTACACATTTATTTATTTATTTCCAGGACTCTGACCAAGCAGGTTACAATAAGAAGATATGATATTTACTAGTCGAGGAACAAACAAAATCGTTGGCTTGGAAGTGTCAGTGAAAAGCAATCACTCTTTTCAAAAGCAATATGTCTTATTAACAAAAGCAAAAGACTCCCTACCCAAAAGATCCAAAGATACCTTTTTTTCATTAATTTGCTGAAACTAAGCCTATTGGATTTAGTTCGGGTCATTTGTATCATTGGATTACCAAGCTACAGACACGTGATTACTATGCCTCCATCAAAACTATTTTAACCAGACCAATGTGGGTTGATGTGTCTCTTGGACTAATAAAATATTGCTTTGTTGAAGTAACCATATTTCATTCACGCCAATATAAGTGCAATTGTTGGTACATTGCTGCACGCTCAGCCCAGCTAATGCATATTCTACCAAATGAGGAAAGCTTTGTGTCATTGGGTGGTTGCTTCCCCCTCCGCAGATTCACAGCCTCAACAGTGTCAGGGGCTGTAAGCACATTACTGCTTCATTTCTCAGCACAACACCCTGCCCTGGCGGCTCCTCCTATGCCTTGCGAGGAGAGCTGCCTATCTGATTTTGGAGCCCTGGCAAAAAGCCTGAGCTCATTGATTACAGATCACTGTTAATAAAGAGCATTTGTAATGCAGCAGTGGTGATACAATCTCCACACGCCAGTTCATGATGGCCCTTCAGTCTCTACAATTAAGTCGTCCAGCAGGCATGCCCCCTGTTGCAGCTGCTCTGTCAATCTCATTTTGTAGTACAAATGATCTTAGACCCAGTGTTTGACATGGGGTTTTAACACCAAAGAAGACAATTCTGCAACTTCAAATGAGCCTAATTGCTTGTGCGCTCAGGCGTTCACTCAAGCTGCTTCAGTCCATCAGAGAGAGATTTCCAACTAATTGAACAGCTCAGAAGAAAAAGAACCACGGAAACCACAATGCACTGGGCCGTTTGAGAGGGTTTTTCATGATAAAAACCTTCAAAATAAGATATATATTTTTTTAAATCAGCCACCTGTCAATCTAGAAAGCAGTTTCATTGGTACAGAAGCTGTCGGTGAGGTATGGCCTAAAACTGAGTAGCTCTTAATAGCAAAGTCTACAGGTAAATGTAAGTTTTGTTATATAAAAAAATCATTTATTTTAGATTGCAGAATATTTTCCCTGGAAAGTTTTTTTTAATGGTGCATAACAATTAAATGGTAATGAATAGACTCTGCAAATACAGGATTTTTCTTACCTGAGGAATGCTATTCAAGAGAATCTTACTACTGAAGTGTGTGAAGTTATTCATGTGTCTAAGTGTTGGGACTGAGCTGGGTGACATTCTGCTCGCATAAATATTTGTCTTTCTTATTTTTTTAGCACAGCTGAATTTAAATTAGCATATTTGTCCTAGCAAATTATGAAGCTGATTTCTCTTCTGAATTGTACCATTTTCACCTCTTGCTTTCACTCCATTGATTTAAATAACTTTCCTTCAAAGGTCAATTCACAGAGACTTTTACCCTGATGTTTACATACTGTATGTCTAATAATTCCATGTCTGTTCCATGAGTGATTCAAACATATGATTTATGCAATATTTGTATTCTGCCTTCAAGGTAGTAGTTCACATCTGAATTGACAGCGAGTCAGTAGCTACTTAGAAAAAAAGAAGACAGAACAGAATAAACAATATATATTTATCTGATGTTTAAAATAGAAAAAAATTAAAGATTTTTGCTTTATTAAGTCTAGTACTAAACTTTTTTTCATTAGGTTTGTTCTGGGGAGGAACTGGTTAACCCAGTCCAATAAAGCACTTCAGCAGCTGTTTAACTGTAGACATGTTAGCAGTCCTCTGATTCCAAATAACAAGTTGCCTTTGCTGTTATTTGGGTTGTGGTAGTGTGGTGGGGCCAAATCCATCTTTAAGTCCCTGTTGAATGATGTGTATACTTAGTCAAGGACAATGCTTACCCCAGTGAGCTTACAAATCTTGTAAAAGAGATATATGTATATGTATATGTGTGTGTGTGTGTGTGTATATATCGATCTAGCTTGTAAAAATTTACTGAGGCACACCAAGGCTTACACCTGTACTTAACTTGATTGTCTTGCAGCAATATTTGCACAATTGGTCCCTAAAATAATGATATATCCCAATAAAATAAGACCTCAGTTGACTACAAGGAATAAGAAACACAATGAAGTCAATGAGAGTATCTTTCGTTCAATGACCAGTTAATTATACCAGCATTTATGTATTGCTTGTCATGTTTAATGCCCCGTAGTAGTGAAACTAAGTCTAAAGTACTAAACAGTTTGGTTTAAAGACATATCCTAACATTTTATGGGTATCCGTAGAAGTTAACAGCAACACTCTCATTTGACTTCAGTGAGAACAGAATCAAACACTCTAGTTTCATGATCAAAGACCAAATTCTTCTACTTGAACTGAACACCGGAGAATACTATCTGCATGTTCAGAATGTACTTTTTCCAATCATTTGAGGTGTTTTATTGCTCTGGTGTTGAATTATGACTCAGAATTTTAAGATTCAAGCATGTGTAAGAATGTATAAACATACCATGATTACCAAAGTAAAATATCTTTTCATTTCAGGAATACTTACTAAATTAGATTAGAACATCATGATGTTTGTCTCTCTAAGGATGTATTTCAGTGTAAATTATACCCCAAGAATATTTTTGTGTAAAATCTGAGGGCTCATACTATACATAGGATATCAAATGCACTTGTAATCCTATAGTAAAGACTAATTGTTAAGTGCTTTCTAGGTCCCCTAACAGTGGGGTGGAGCTGTAGCTACAGGGATCCCCGTTTCTGAACTCAGCAAACAAGCTGTCCATGTGATTCCAGATGTTTCTGTTTTTTTAGGGCAGTGGACCTCCCAGGATCAGCATGCCAGCGTGTCTGAGATATAGAAGCCACCCTTTGACACTGAAAACTCGGTAGTCCTAACCCTATAGTTCTGCAAGGGACTGAGTTGGTTCTTCCAGGGCAGATGGGCTAAACAGATCCACGTTGTCAACTTCCTTAGCCAATTGCATCTGCCAAAAATCTCATGTTTAATTTGCACACCCAGAGAGTATATTTCTAAACCAAAAGGAAAAAAAAAAAGCTGAAAGCCTTATGCAGAAAAACAGCTGTACTCGTTTGTGCTGTGAACCAGCTGAGTCAGCCCTTAAATGGAACCCTAATTAATTTGTGCACACAGTGTAACCAACAAATAATGGCAACAGACAGGAGAATGGATTGTGTTAAGGAGGATTAGTCTGTATCAGAAAGGGTGGGTGAGAGAGGGAGCCTGATGACAGCTAATTGCTGCCAGGAGRACCAAATAATGGGCAGCAGACAAGAGAAAGAAAAAGAAGAGGCTGGTGGAAGTAGTCATCAGGTGTTTATCATGATGAAGTTCATTGTCCCTGCTGTTTACTCTGGTGTTCAGCCTTAATATCCATTTGGAACAGGCACAGTAAGGAGCCTTGTTAAAATAATAAGGTCTTAGTGTGTAATGTATTGATGGAGTCAGAGCTCCATGCAAATGTCCCTTTCACAGGGGCGATACAGCCTGAATGGCATGTAGGGCTCAAGCACCAAGAGCTGAAAAGAAACGAAAAACCTGATGTTCTCACACAGCAGCTCCACACACGCTTAACATCTGTGCTTAATACAGCTTCCCATAATGGCAACTGTTTAAGTGGGCGATGTCTCTAGATTTTTTCGCACCTCAAAAACTTGCTCATTCTGATAACATCTTCTGTTTTATCTAGGAAACATGGTACAGTGTTACTAAACCACTAGTAACCCAAACATTATTCTGCACTATTTTGAATCTATCTTGCTAGAGACTGAAATAATAGTTAATCATATTTGTATGGTTTGCAACAAAATCTGAATGATTGCGAGGATGGATGTTTAATATTTGATAAGTATGCAACATATTAGCCTACCCTTGTGGTTTCTATGTATGAATGGGTTAATATTTAATGCACAAAAAAATTACAGAACTACTGTTTCTCTTGAAGTCACTGAAAATTGCTAGCAATAAGTACCACTGATATTCAAGCCTAGAGTGTTGCAAGCTAAGGACTGAAAACTGATGGCCTGCAAAATCAGAGAGACACTAGAGATTATAGCATTGATGAGATTGAGACCTAACTCTCTGCTACAGTATATGTTTTAAATATTTTGCTTTAAATAGCCATTAAAGCAGGACTGGCCTAAACTTGTTAGCTGAGAGCTGTTGAACAGTGTTTTCTAAAGGAATGAATAGCAATTCTGAAAAAACACAAAATATTTTCTGTGATTAGAAAGTCAATCCAGCTGGGAAGAGACATGGGAATATCAGCCATAATGTATACACACACACCGCACAAACCATAGGAACATGTGCTCATATATGTATACATATATATGTATATACACATGCATATACATAGATAAATATTTTATCAACAGTAACGTCCTTGCTGACAATTGAGAAAGGAAGCTATCAGATATGTAAGAAGCAATCCTTAAAAAATAACAGGAAAAATGAAAATCCTATTGCTTATTTAGTTCTAGTAATATATAAGGGTAAAACAGCTGTCAAAAATGATGTAAAACCCACCATCAACTAGTAAGGATGTTAAACAAAATCTAGTATTGTAAGACAATTTAAATTAGCGGGGCTGGAAAACTTGCAACCACCATACGTAAAAGCTAGCCAATGAATTTTCTGAATCATTAATCTTGATTTGTAAGAAATGTAGGTGTATTGTCCTGATATACAAAAAGATATATAGTGTATTTTGAGTATTCAGACCAGCTAGCCTTCTAAACAAAGCTGTGGAAAAGCTCATATTAGGCATAGTCAAATAACAAATTAAAACATGTTTGTGTAATCAGTGCCAGCTGACATGATTTCATGGAATATGGATACTGTAAAACAAAAAATTTGTTTGTTGATGAAACTATAAGCTTGGCTGATGAAGTTAACTGTATTGACATCATATACAATGTAAGGCATTGGACTCGGTACTACATAATGTTCTGATTAAAAATAGTTTTACAAAAAATGTTGTATAGCCCATATGTAAGAAATTAAACTGATCTGCAAACAGTAATTTCAAATGGGAAATCTTCATACAAAAAGGGACTAGGGGTTGAATTAGATCCTGCCAGGTCCTGTTAATGAATGATCTATACATGTTTTCTATTGTGATTTCAAGGAAAATATAAAATCATTGCTTATGAAATTGATGATGATTAAAAAATAATTAAATGGCACTAAAACTATGAAGAAAAGATTGTTTGGTAATGAACTTCCTTTGTACAAACTGCATGGAGTATGGAAGACAGTAAGATCTGTCTTAATTTAATGTCTTAATGAATTTGCCTTCCTTCCAAATAGGAAAGAAAAACTATGAACTTCTACATTCTGCAGTAAGCAAAAAAGTTAAAAATCTGGGGCTGACCATATTTACTTTGATTTATATTTCATTTTAATATTATTTGCTTTTTTAACACTAAAAAAGCCTTCTACTCAGAAAATCAAATAGCTTGCTCTACAAACTAAATCTCAGCATTGCCCTTACAATTTTTCTTCCAGAATGTAATTCCAGAAAAAAACTGTATGATAGAAGCACATATTCAGATGGAATGTGATTCCATCAATTTTTCTTCAATTAGTGCTGCTAATGTAGGACTACAAAGTAGGTCATGCATACCAGATGGGAGGCATTCATCTGGAATTAGGTGACATGGAAAAGAATCCAGAGCCTCAGTAAAGAAACAGCTAGGTATGAACTAGGAATATCAACTCAGAGTTGGAAGAAAGTACAATAGGCAGTATTGTTTCTAGTTGTATAATCCACTGTACAAAAAGCAAACTGAAAAGCTACAGAAAGTTCAGAAAAGTCACAAGAATTATTGGAAGTCTGAAACTAATGTGAATATGTAAATTATGATTAGGCCACTTCTTAACCTTTCCTTGGATAAATAAAACACATCAAGCTTCTAGAGGAAGGCATTCTGAGACTGGATAATTATTTAATCTAGTACAATTTATTTTCCCATATCTCCCACTTCCCCAAACACAGAAATCTGAAACTAGATTAATATGACTTCAAATGTGGTCCTTGAAATAGTGACAAGCATAACTAGACTACTTCTTTACCTGTAGATCGAGGGTGGCCAGGAAGGACTAATCTCTGGCCGTAACAGCAAGGAGCACAGGCCAGTTTATATCCAGAAAGCTAACCTCGTCTCCACGTCTCCACCACCAAATCCTTGTTATACCTGTGGGCACGGACCATGGCTGATGTCTTCTCCTGAGTGTACCTGAGCCTTCCTTGGACAAGTTCTAGTTGGCACGGACTAAAGCAATGCCACGGAGCATGATAACAATTAAACAATACAGAAAAGTCTGCACCCTGTGCCTGGATAAGTTTACTCATCCAATCAATACAATCACATAAAATTAGCCTTCTCCTTTATCTCTGCCCAGTTCACTATTGATTTTCCTGACTTTGGAACCCATTTCTCCTTATGGCTGAATACCAGCAGCATCAAAACAATTAAGGACTATATTCTTGGGTCCTACTCTGAAGATTGTCATCAGCTTGCTGTATGGCTGTGGCTTACTAAATTGAGCTGTATGGCCTAGCTTCCCCATACCTTGTATATATCTGAAGTGTGCCATAATTCCCCTGGATGTTCCTGTTCCTCTAGTGGCTACATTGAGAACCTAGGCTAGCTTCCTCACTTAAGCGTGTGAACTGAGGAGGATGGATGCAGACCTTGGAGCCTTAGGTTGTTTATCTGAAAAACTGCTGCTGAACTACAGCCCTGAAGCAGCRAGAAAAATTAATTACTGGTTTGCAACATCACAGAATTCTCCATGAACAAAACTTTTACAGCTGCTGACTGTTTCTTCTCAGCTAGATAGTGATAGTGTATTTTGGGGTTTTCCAGTAGACCAATTTTGTCTTAATAGATTTCAGTCAATTATGCAGGTTATTTTCTGATATAGTTAATTTACTAAGTGAAATGTAGACAGTTTTAATAGCGAGCAAAGGTGGTTAAACCACATACTGATGGTTTCCTTCTGCAGAAATGCTGCCAAATATACCACTCCACTCTCTAAGGAATTCTTGTCCTGGTGTCTTGGTTTTCATCAACTGCAGTAGTACGCTCTGCCCCAATCAGTTGTATAGCTCTGAGCTCTCTACCTGGGAGACCCCTAGTCCAAAGGACACGCACACCAGTAACAGCCTCAGATCCTTTCTTCTGCAAATAACCAGGCTGGTTTTGTGTTTGTCTGTCTTTGGTTTCCTTCAGCTGGCTTGACTCAACTTTAATCACTCGGGGTATATTGAGCTAGCTGGCTTGGGCAATGAACTTCCTCTCTCTTGCCAGATTGAGGCAGCATCCAGCAGTTTGCACAGCTCTGACCATAGGATTGTCTTTTTTATGTGGATGTAGTGGATGAGGACTCAGGGGCAAACAGTTGACCATTCCATAGCACAGATCCTGTGATATGCAAAGCTTTCATGGAATAAGGACTTATGCTTGATTTCAACTCTGCACTCTCTGTCTGTTCTAATATCCTTTCAAATTGTGTGACGGGGTTGAGAGACACAGTAAGAGGAAAGTGCATTAAGAGGTTTACTATAGTTCTCTCTTTTCCAGGAGCAGCGTTAACAAGAAAAGACCACGTTCCTGGCACAGTCCCATAGTAGACATTAATCTCAGCCCTCTAGGATGATAAGGGAATGAGACCCTTGAAGACTCAGTGTCTTTTCTGAGAATTACTTTTAATAATGCAGCTAAAATGGCCAAACTGAAAAATCATGGACCAGTACAAAACAGAAATGTCCTATTTGAATTGTTCATTCTTGCTTTTTACTCCTTCTATTTTTTAAACGCTTTTGAATGTTCTCTTTCTGTTTAATCATCCTTGCATATTTTTCAATAGTGCCTGTGTGAACATTTGTGCAACACTTGGTGGTCTGATTTCTGATGCAACCTAGTGGCAAGAGGTTATTGACATTTCTCAAGAGACTTTGGAGTTAAAAGTACCAAGCTTTCAATGGGAATGCAAGCAATCATTGCTATCTGTTGATATTTTTTTCTCCATAGAACTGGGAAGTAATATGAAAACAGAAGGTTTATTCATGATGTTTAGATGAGCAAGCTGAAGATGAATAGAGGGCAAATGTTGTGTGGTTTTGCTGTGTTACTCAAATTGCTTTTCTTTGCCTGAAGATATTAACAGTGGTGATGTTTTTGGTTACTTGGCACAATTCTCCTCTTGATATCTCAAATATTCTCCTTCTCTTGGCTTTTGTCCATTTAATGCATCTCTTTTGGTGATTAATGGTGAGGACCCCTATTTCAATAAATCCTCCAGCCAGGCAGAAGTTAGAATGCAAGGCTAAGGGCTCTGCCACTTAATCCTGATCACAGGACTAGAAAAGGAAAGAAGAGGATTTACAGGTTCTGGTGTGTATGCATCCTGACTTTAGAATCCATTTTCTGTATGTATCTATTGTATTTGGTTCTAAAAGAAAAAAAAAAATCATATTGTCTTGTTGCTGAAAGGGTGCATAACAGAAATCAACTTAGAGAAAAATGTGCTTATATAAAAATCAASAAAAATATATTCACAGAGTACAGGCCATGGATTCTTTATAAGCTCAGAATAAAATATGATTACCCATCATATACTTCATTCTTTTTAGGATGATAAAATCTCTAAATCTCTTTAATCCCACTTGTTTTAAAACCTCAGATTGGCTATTTACTTGACTATCCAAAATGGATGTAGGAAGAGTTTCAGCTTCATTTATTAAATAAAACTACTCAAATCAGCATAAAATATGTGAAATGAACAAATACAAGCCAAGCTGTTATGCAGGTGATCTTCAATGTTTGCACACATCAAGCAGGCAACTGTATTTGCAAGTACTTTCTGGAACATGTAAAAGCTAGTTTAAGTATTAAAATGCTAGTTTTCCTCTAAGCAAAGACAGTACATTATACAAGAGATATTAATAATTGGTCATTAGTACTTATAGAGGGCTAATATCTTGTTATGAAAACAAATACTATTTTTGCATATTCAAATAACTGAATGTTATTTAGCTTTTAAATTGAAATTGAAAGGGTGGGGGACTCCCTGCTGCAGGGGACGGAGGCATCTATCTGTCGACCTGACCTCATGTCTAGAGAGGTTTGTGGCCTGCCGGGGGCTCGTGTGAGAGA